>NC_142931.1:30239448-30371948 GCF_046866305.1 Octopus bimaculoides
GGGCTAAGAGAAGGAACAGTAAACTATTCTGTGCAAAAAAAAAAAGAAAGCGTGAAAATGTTTGAAAAAAATGTTCTCGCCAGCCTAGGTATTTTTTCTTCACGTTTTCCGTGTGAGAGAGATAATGATTTCAGATGAGACAAAATGCAAAATTTGAAAACAAAAAGTACTGAAACGATCCCACAGCTAATAACCGAAACATGCTGAGAAAATTGACATTATACTTCCCTACTGAAACTGAACGTGTGCTTTTTAGGCCTGTCATGTAAAATGACCTAAATTTTCACTTAGTTTTGAAGAACATTCTAACTGAACTAAAGTAATATAGATTAAAGTAGGTTAGAATTCGTGACTCTACCGATAATGGTTTCTAATATAGGTAAAGGACTAGCAAATATGAGAGAATAATGTTAGTCGTTGCCTTTGAATCCACTACACGAATGGTACTGTAGTTTAGCGACCTTGAAGGTGGTGTGAAAGTTAAAGCTTACCTCAGCTAGATTTAAAATCAGAATATAAAGAACTGGAATAAATACTGAAAGGCATTTTTTCAGTTGCTGTACATTATCTAGTTGGTCATCTTAGGATTACATTCCCCTATTTGGGATATATGAAAAGATCAGTTCGTTCAGGGCTGAGTCAGATTTGCGCAACAGAAATAGATGAATGAGTAACCGGTCTCAGATAAACTTTGCACTAAAAGTATATGATGCATGCAAGTACTACTAGTCATTTAGACTAAAATTTAACATTTACTGCCATGCCAATGAATGAGATTTTGCATTACTGCGTCTTGATCTCCAGAAGCATAACTCCTTAATGTACCTAACATTTCTAAGGCATCAGTGCCTTAGAAATTAGCTCGGTGTACACTATAGCACAAAAACGATGTGATAGTCACGATAGAAATATTTTTGATTGAATGTATACTTGACAAATTAGACATGACTTCTAAAAGTAACTCACAGCAAGGACTAAAGGAAAATTGTCATTTTTATTTAGTTTTACGATGCAGTTGTAAGTAATAGCATTCAGAGAAGTACTTACTTGCACGGTTCATAAATTTTATTGAAATTTAGCGGAATTACCGTATATAAATAATCTTTTTTTTTTTGCACTAAAACATTTGTTATTGTGAGTTATTGCTATTATATTCACTGCAGGCTAACAATATCGATCATTGACAAAATTAGGTTGGTACACTATTCTCTAAGTGAGAGTCGATTTACGTATTTATGTTTAACGCCTGTGAGCGTCTCTGCAATATATATTCGTATAACAGATTTGATTTTCTTCGGTCACTTGGGATTCAAATGTTGCAACTATTTCATTTATGTAGTCAATTTCTGAGTAATTCAAATAAGAAATTGAATACATAAAATACACCCGTACACACATAAAAACACAGAGACAAACATACACATGTCTATGTAATATGTGTGTGTGTGTGTGTATGTGTGTGTGTGTGTGTGTGTGTGTGTGTGTGTGTGTGTGTGTGTGCATGTGTGTGTGTGTAGTACTCAACAGAGCAACATCAGAAAGATAGAAATAATTTATTTATTAGAAAGTTTTTCTGTAAGTTTTAGAAAGATGTTAGCACATTAATCACCTTCTTTCTATGCGGTTCATGTGCGAAAAGAGGAGCCCCCTGTCGGACCGTTCCATAGGGTGTTTACCACTCTTCAAGGAACATATAGCCGGTTTCCTTACCAATCAAAAACAAAAATCATCTGTTATATAAAGCAGTTGAAAATTAGATTTGCCCAATTGTGTATAGTCTAATTTGTATATTTGTACTTTTAACGGCTAGCATTTATTTAAATATCTATTTTATATACAACACAGCGTAAATATAATGTACTATATATAAATTAGATAATGTTTATTTAATGAAGAGCTGTTAAATGTAGAAATTTATGATTGCTTTATATAACAGAATTCAATCAGGCCTGATGGAATTCCCTCTGAAGTTATCAAGACGTGCAATCTGGATGAAATAATACTGGATTTTGCGAATAAGCTCTTGCTGAGCCAGGGAAGTCCAGATCAGTAGTCCGGGATTTACTTGAACCAGAAAACCTCAGCAATGAAATCTAACCACAAATGCACTGTCCAATATTTAACTCAAAGCCATCAACAGAAGGATCCTCAACAAGTTTCAAAACGTGATTCATAGCCATTTGTGACCAAATCAAAATGGATTTAGACCAGGGAGATCTGAACCTCAGATTTTGCCCTGAGGTGTATCATAGAAGGAGTTAAATCAAAACAGCTATCTGCTATTATAACCTTCGTGGGCTTTAGTAGAACGTCTAACAACATCCACTGTGACGAAATGTTAAAGAACCTTCGAGCATATGGCATTCCAGAAGAACTAGTTCTTGCCATTGAAAAGATTTATGAGAAGACTAGAGCTCGTGTGATGTCATCTAACGGAGAAATGGAGTTCTTTCATATACTACCTGAGGTTCTACAAGGAGACATGCTTGCACCTTAAATGTTTGTAATTGTATTGGATTATGCAATGCAGCAGGCTATAAACAATGATGAGGACCTTGGTTTCACAATTGATCGGCAAAAATCGCGGACAGTATCAGCAGTAACCATCACATATCTGGACTTTGCAGATAAGTAGAAACATCAGCTGCCAAATGTCAAGAAAAACGAATATGTCTTTCAACCAGTCAAGCAATATTTGCCTCGAGCGGTTCCAAATTGAATGTTGCTAAATACTTCTTAGTTGTTGGGTGAGCAGTTCAGAAGCAGATATCAAGACCAGGAATGCACAAGCGTGGATAGCCTGTAACAAACTAAAGAAGGTTTCCAACTCCAAATTGCCCAAGCTGTCCATTGCAATTATCGAATCTAGTGTCATTATAATATGGCAGTAAAACATGGACACTGATGAAGTAATTATCAAACGAGCTAGATGGCTGCTACAAAAGGATTTCTGTAAATGGACCTAAATGTGAAATAGCAGCAACAAATGACAAGTCAATATCTTTATGGAGACTAGTCAACAGTTAGCGAGAAGCTCAGGCAAAGACGGCTGCGACTATCTGGTCTCTCCCTGACCTAAGAAGATCCAAATTAGTCTTGTGGAAGCGACTTCGTGGTGACGTAAGAAGACGAAAACCCTACCATGCATCGACAACTTGATCCTTGGCACTGGACTAGAATATATCCAGGGACTACTGGCAGAGATGTTGGGCCGAGAAGTGTGGCGGGTGGACCTTGCTGCTGCAGCCCGAGTTAGAACCCGGCCATTATAATTATAATTATATAACAGCTAACCTATGCTGTTGATTAAAGGAAGGAAGCCGTGTACGTCCTCGATGAGGAATGGTCCATCGTTACTAATGTTACAATGTTAATGAAACGTTTTACAATGATATACTTTTTTAAAAGTCGAAAGATGACAATATTTCGATATGCCATCAGAATACGAACAATATTTTAAATTAAACATTTTGCTAACAAAACGAGCTGATGTTTACCATTTCCCTTTTATTTTTATATTCTTAAATCGTATTTTACTTCACTGCTTAAAATGAAAAAGTTATTCGAAAAACTTTATGCATAAATCGAATTTATATATTTTTATTTCATTGAATGTGAATAAGGCGCATTTTGTTTAATGACTAATTTAATTCTATTTCTTTCTTTCGTCATAAGGGGGCGAAATTTTAAAGGACATACCATTTATTTAAAGAGACGAATGCTGTAATATCTATCTATCTATCCATCTATCTTTTCTTTCCCTTTCTCTCTCTCTCTCTCTCTCTCTCTCTCTTTATATATATATATATATATATATATGTGTGTGTGTGTGTGTGTGTGTGTGTGTGTATGTGTGCGTATGTGTGTTTGTAAATGAATACATGCTCACACACACACACACACACACACACATATATATAATTTGCCAACGTGTGCATGTACACATGTGTATATATATATATATATATATATTAATGTATGTATGTAGTATGTATTTATATGTATGTGCATCGATACATGCATACATCTGAGAATAGGTGTTGTTTACATAAATATTCACGTATATATATTCTTGTGTGTCTGTTATGTTCGTCAATATATGCAGTTTCTAATTATATGTATCGCGCGCACACAGTCACACACACATACTCATATATATATATAAATATATATATATATATATATATATATATATATATATATATATATATATATATATATATGTGTGTGTGATATGTTTGTATATAGATATATATGTGTTTGCAAGAGATAATAGAAAATTGCTTTTAAATATATTTATTATTACGTTTGCCTGTGCAGTTCAACGTTTTTGTGCCTCCGGATATATGAAGAGAACTATATACATAATTGTAGAGGTATGCTTGCATCAATGTAACCTTGCCTGCATTCGTATTTTCCTCAATTATACAAGCACATAGACAAAGACATATACTTAACATATATACGGCTATTCATATATGTATCTTTTACATAAAGAATGTGTAAGTGTTTGAATATTAAAGTAAGAATCACAAATCAGAAAATTCTGAAAATATATTTATGAATCACACAGTCACGTATGTATTTATCACTTCATTGGGATGTTACTTGAAGCTGCACAATTTAATGGGCGTGAGCTATCCGATATTTGAATATTTTTCTCTTATTGACGTATTGTTTTTTGTTTCTCTTACATAGAAAAGCTAATGAACTGAATAAGCTAATGAACTATCGAAAAGTCGCCTTGAAATTCTAATTTGAAAGCACTAGTTGTTTACAAAGAATTGCTGTCTTCGAATATATTCTTCGATGCTTTGTTTAGATTAAATTTGGCGAGCATGTAATATATCAATCACATTTATTTATGCGCATCTATCACGAAAATCAAATGTGTACAATTCATTTATTTTTATCAATTGATGATTCTAAAGTACTTGCTTTTTTTAAGGTAAGGTTCTACTATTTCATGGAGTAGAGTGTACATCATTTTCTTTTACATCTTTTTGTCTTTAAGTATGTTTATTCCATTGTTTATTAAGTAACTGATTTGATATTTACTGTTCTTGTTGCAACTATTTTAGCATATTTCTCGTCCCCGGTTAACATTGATTGAGCAGATCTTTGAGTAAATGTATCCAGGCCATCACAAATATATCATATTTTCAGTATATTGTGCCTTATATTATTCGTTGTGTTGCCTCTTATATAAGACTTTATTTCAACCATATAAACGTCCCAGCCATTTCTTTCTTGTGACGCTGTTGTGTTGAAGTAGAACACCCCTATTGGTTGGCTCCTAATGGAATGCGATGCGATATAAATGGATATACGGTGAGAGCCTTCAGTGGTGTAAAGCAGAGTAAAGTGGAGAGTTGCGTATTATCAAGGGTTATTAGCAGTATCTGGATTAGAACGATTTGCGAGGACATTATTATTATCCCGTTATATCGTACGTCGAACGTGCGATACAAGGGAAAATGAAAAAGAACAGGGCAGATATCATTCATGATATTTTTCAGAGTCTCCAAAACTGGAGTTAGGAAAGGGAAAATGTATCACAAACCAGCAGACCCTACTCTCTATTGAATATTAAGTAATGGCAGAAGAAATTTTACTTTTATGAAATATTGTTATTTGTATTATTAATACCATTTATATTCGTTTCCAATTACAAAAGCAATGATTAATGCAATGATCTAGCAAATATAACTTGCTTGTAATAGACGTGTCGACTGAAAGAATGAACAAGGGGATCGTATTTTTAAGCAGTTTCTGCAGCATGACAATTAAAGAATTGTATAAATGCCAAGTATCTTTTATATTTCGTTTATGGCGGATGTGTGCAAAATTTTAGTGATATTTTTCGTGTGAAGGTCTGGTATTTGGCATTTACACTGGTGCAGTCAGATACTCTAATTACTGTTTCTAGATTTAAATCTATCCCCTTATTGTTTGTACGCCAAAATTACGCATTAGGGAAAGCATGCTTTCTGAATTTCATGTAGTAGTTCATTAGGTGATTAAATAAAATGAATATGAAACCCTTGTACGTTATCCAAATATTATGAGAGTATATCGTTTAGATTTAAACACAGTTGATAATTTGTCTTCGGTTGCATAGAATCAGATACAATATGCACGGAAGAATATAAGTAAAAATACCCCCCCCCCATAGTACGGATACAAACACGGACGTACAACCACACACACAAATGCATACACATACATATATACAAAATACTTACATATACACACAGAATAATACACGTATAAATGGTTTATGCATGTATATATATATATATATATATATATATATATATATACAATTGAATTTCTGTCTGTTTGTTTGTCGGTCAAAATGAAAGTAAAAACAGAAAATCTGTGGTCTCACCCTGGTTCAGATTCGAAATTGAATCTTTCAATTATCCTTGGGCATATGGCCTACTCAAACGTCGTAAGGAACAGTGACAAATGGGTGTTCCGCCTGACCTGTGGCATTTTCAGTGCTATTGCACCTGGATTCAGTAAAGCAATTGTTCTGTATGATATAGCTATTCTTTCTAGCTTGTCGGTCCAAATATAACTATACAAACTTCTTGAAATAGGCAGAGAGAATCTACAGCGAAATGAGACACACACACACACACACACACACACACACACACACACACACACACACACACACGCATACAAACACACACACACACACACACACACACACACACACTGAGAACTTGACAAGGAAACGAAAAACATCGACACACCTACAAAAAGACAATTCAAGTCGAAACTGAATCCTTCGATGCTCCTTGGGCTTATGGCCTATTCAAACGTCAAGAGGAACCGTGACAAATGGGTGTTCCGCTTGACCTGTGACATTTTCAGTGTCATCGCACAGTGACCTGGATTCGGTAAAGCTATTTTTCTAGATGATATAGCTATTTTCCTATCTTGTCGGTTCAGATATTAATATACACACTTCTTTGAGATTGGGGGTAAGAATCCGACAGTGAAGAGAAACGCATGACATACACACAGACAGGGAAAAGAAAAACATCGACACACTCACAAAAATACAATTCACATCAACAACATGCATTCCGAATGACAGATGTTTCATTTTAACTACCGACAGCTACATTTAAACTTCTCTATCACACAAAGCCTAGCCATGCATTCCTGTAATATAGCGTCAGAAATTCAGCGTTAACACTGACAAGGCACAGTATTTGTAATTTCATTTGAGTATTACATACTGATATTTCTTATAAAAGAAAAAAGTCTCGTAAAAAATGAGCGCCAGAAAACGAAAACCAAAGAAGCGCCCGACCTGCAGCAGAAAATGAAGATCAAAGAAATGCATGGCGTGCAGATAGCCAACAAAGAATGGCAACTGGACGTGCAGCAGAAAACGAAGATCAAAAAAATACACGACGGGCAGACAGCTAATAAATAGCAACTGGACGTGCAGCGGAAAACGAAGATCAAAGAATTGCACGACGTGCAGATAGCCAACAAAAATGGCAGCTCGACGTGCAGCAAAAAACGAAGATCAAAGAAATGCACGACGTGCAGATAGCAAAAATAAAAAATAAAAAAAAGAATGGCTATCTGCACGTGCAGCAGTAAACGAAGATCAAAGAAATGCACGACTTGCAGTTGATCGTCTGCAAAGAGCATCACATCGTATGCAAGAAACACAAAACACTGCAAATAGACATGATAATGACCGAATCAGGCACAACGAACGTAGGTCACGCGCAGCAATGGCGTCTTGCTGCTTTCAGTTACAACATCAATCATTGCTATGAATCTGAAATTGGCTCAACGTCTCACCAATGTTTTTATTGTGGTGGAAAAAAGTGTTTAAAGGAACCACCTGGATGGAAAATTATACTACCTTTCTTTCCTAACCCTCCTGAAGAAAGGAAATTTTTTCTTCATGGAACTTACTCTGCCCCATTTAAAGCATTTTCTCCAAAAAATACAACACTATAATAATGCTTTTCAAATGACTTCATTCGGAGTAAATATTGTGAATGAGAGAGGATTCATGCCCACATTCAAAATCCAAGGGCAAACATATCATCGAATTGGTAGCATTTTACCACTAGAAAATGAAGACCATAAATATCTGTATATTTATACTTGAATAATCATTGTCTGAACATTTTCCAGTCTTTGTTTTCCCTCTATTTGCATGTATACATATTTATATCTTGTATATCAAACCCAAGCAGTTGCACTTGTTTATATGCGTCCATTTCAGCTCACCTTGATTCCTCTTGTATTCATTCTTTACTCATTCTTTGAGCGGTGCTGTGTTTTTTTATATTGAGAATCTCTGGATATCTTCTGTTTACACGCACTCTCACACACACACTCGCGCTCTCTCTCTCTCTCATTATATATATATATATATATATATATATTCACTCTTATTTCATATATATGACACCTAATTTTCCTCAAGGTGTTTGGATACCTAGCTATAAAATGAGAGAGAGACAAGAAGTAAGTCCAATCATACAAATGTTGAAGCAAAGTTTATTTGATGTGCATACATTGAAAAATTGAAGAAATTCCGTTTTGTTACCGAAGGTCACTGAAACATTTTAGCCAAAGTAATCATGTTCTTGATCTGTTAATTTATGGTTAATGTATAACATTTCTGCTGAATCTCCTCAAGTGTAGTGGACTTTAAATAACCTCGAAGAAATATATCGTTCAAACACAGAAATTTGAATGGCTCATAGAATGCGTTTTCATTTGAATGTCATTTGATTGCAGGTTCAGATAACTACACCACCGTAAACCAAGCGTATTGCAAATGTCATTATATCTAACGAATAACCTAAACATAATACAGTGATTCTGTAAATGTTACTGTTACTTTTGTTATACTCTTGTCGCCTTGAAATTAAGAAATGACTGTGTCGTCTTTTAAGAAATCTTGACGAATATTTAAGATATTTCAACCTCTTGAAAGTCAATGTCTTCTCAATATTAATGTTAATTTAAGCCTGCATATCATTAGGTGTGCAATTTTATTATTTATTAAGAACGAGACTATAAAATATTGAAAAGAGTACTTTGTAGATGGAAAATATTTGAGGGTGAAGCAGCAGGACACGTTAAATCAATAATGCCTTATAAAATAATAGTCGATAACGAACCAATCAGCGTTAGTGAATCCTTAAGATAGTTAAGATTTTCTTGCATCTTGATGTCGATCATTATGTTTATATATATTATTAAACTTACATGTCAGCGTGCTCTGTATCATAATCTTTAGAAAATAGTGAATATGAAGAATGATAATGTATAAATGAATACTTCTTAGGTGGTGAATATATAAACCAAAATAATTCACTTAAACGAAAAAATAATTCGTTAATGTTATAGGCGTATAAAAGATTTACCGCAGCATGGTTTACATATTTTAGTATTACACAATGATGCTATAGAAATATTTAGAAAGTACCTAGACATCTGATCCCACTTCTTTAATCTCTTACCCGCTAATAAATATGAATAAAATCTCATATAAATTAACGTTTTAATAGAAACAACATCGAGTTTAGCTGAATAATGAATGTTTACGAGTGCAATGTGCCTTATGTAGTTGACGGGTGGGATAATTAAATTTGTTCATCCTTTATTGCTTTTCAAATCTCAATTACATACATATACAGACATATATACATACGTACAACCACATAAGCATACACTTATGCACACATCTCTTCCCTGCTCGCTAAATAATATATATATATATATATATATATATATATATATATATATATATATATATATATATATATATATATATATATATATATATATATATATATATATATATATATATATATATATACACACGTATATATATATACATATATATAATATCTACACCTATATAATATATTTATGTATATATATGTATACATATATACCTATATATATAATATATATGTATATGTATATATACATATATATATATATATATATATATATATATATATATATATATATATATATATATATATATATATATATATATATATATATACATACACACATATATACATACATACATGCATATATACAATTTTATTTAAATTACATTCCAGGAGTGGCTGTGTGTTAAGAAGCTTGCTTCCTAACTCCATGGTTCCGAGTACAGTCCCACTGCGTGGCATCTTGGGCAAATATCTTTTACTATGGCTTCGGGCCGACCAAAGTTCTGTGAGTGGATTTGGTAGACGGAAGCTGAAAGAAGTCCGTCGTATGTATATATATATATATATATATATATATATATATATATATATATATATATATATATAATATAATATATTTCTGTATGTATACATCTACACAGTACAGGGAGAGAGAGAGAGAGAGAGAGAGAGAGAAAGAGAGAGAGACAGAGAGAGAGGGAGGGAGAGAGTGGGATGGAGAGAGAGGGAGGGAGAGAGAAGCAGAATATAAATGTATGGTTAGTAGTGAAGGCCCACTTAATAGTCAATGAGACACTGAGGTTGTTGTCTTCAATGTAGAAGGACACAGAAATATGTTGGTATAAGTGAGGGATTCCCTAAGCTAGAGTGAATAATCAGAAATCCACTTTTAGAATGCAGGTGAAGCACTAATTTACAATATCAGCTAGCTATATATGACTACAGAAAAAGAAAAAGAATGCCGCCCGAAATAAAATGGAAATTGCAAAAATAGTTTGAGCCATATCTGAATTAAAATAGATGTATCAAGCATTGATTGGTTGAGAAAAGAATCACTCTAAAATCCTCACACGACACGGGTGCCTTGCTGAACTCAAAAGGTAAACAGTTCGCTTGTGTCCGCATAAGAGAAAATTCGTTTTGCAACATAGTCGTCTTCATTTGAGGACGAGAGAAGTAAGTACATTCGCACAGCTGATCCTCTGCAGCCACTAGTGATATCATCTCATTGGAGACGTCTACACTTTCCACACCACCGAATAATTTTATAATTATTTCATTGTTCCGTATTTTATCATCTCAGAGTGAGACACGACCGTATATTTATCTAGAACATAAAGGAGGCTATGGTACCGGCCAGCATGTTTGAAGGGTCGTCAGCATTCCAAAGTTCAATAACCGATTAATAGGTGATGTGAAACTCTCGATAAACTTCTTATCGGTTAGATATCATAACCAGGTATATATTGTTTGACAATATAAAATTATATATATGTACACACATACACACACACACACACACACACACATACACTGATGTGTATATATATATATATATATATATATATATATATATATATATATATATATATATATATATATATATATATACTTAATGTCTTCTATACTGATGACAACATTCTGCTTTGGGTCCTTAATGTTGAGAAGATGTTAAGCTGTGTGATTTAATGGAGATATGGCAAGTATTTGTAGGATTTCCATTATTCATGTAAAGAGACGTTTACAGTCACGTATACGAACATACACACATATGTACAAACACGCTGGTGTAAGATTTACTTTTCTTATATAACCAAACAATCAGTTAATAGACAAAGTTATGTGTCTTTGACAGTACAGATTTTGCGAAGATCTGACAATGAGAGAAATATAGAAATACAGTCTGTATTAGATAAGTATGGAGATGTACTATGGTGCCAGCTCTTCACTACCAATGAACTAAGGTTACATCCCATATTTTTCGAGCACCATCCGGATTATTCGAGCAGTTCCAAGCAGTGCTGCTTTCTGCAAGTGCTCCACCTTTATTGCTTCCCATATCTGTTCCATGTACATAATTATTATTGTTATATGTTTGACTTTTGCTTTGTATTGTACATGTTGGCTTCAGGTCTCATCCAGAGATCTCAAGAGACAAGAAGTTAGACGTTTATGTCGTGGTTATGCCTAGAGTGTCATATATTTGATTTTGTACATAGTACTGTTCTAGAGAATGTTTAAGAAAACATAAGAAAATGATGATTTTGTTTTAAAAGTTTGTTTTAAAAGTTTGTTTTAAAAGTTTGTTTTAAAAGTTTTAAATGTTATTATTATTATTACTATTACTATTATTATTATCATTATTATAGACGTTGCACAGTAAACAATTTCATGAGGTTGTTCATTGAAGATATTGTGTCTAGCGGTGGTTTGTACTATTTGTCAAGTCACAGCAAGGACCTCAGACAGACATTACTTTACGCAATAGGCCTACAGTTCCAAGTAATGCCGACTTTTGCAATGCATCTAGATTGTAGGGTATTTCTAAAGTTTTCAGATGTTTTTCAGATTGGGTGCTATTGGGTGCACAGTCTCAACGAGCCTCTCCATTTCAGACTCTGTTTTTGCAAACAGTTTAAAATCATCCATGAAGAGAAGGTGGTTGAGGTAAGGTCCGTTCTTTCTCAGCTCATAGTGCACGTTGATTTTACGTAGGACTACAGAAAGTAAGATCAAGGCTATAACAAATAACAGAGGTGAACAAGAGTTTTTATCATTATTGCTATTGTTGTTACTGTTATTATTACCATTATTATTGTATGTTTGACTTTTGCTTTGTATATGTACAAATTGACTCCAAGTCTCTCCCCGAGACCTCAAGAGGCAAGTTAGAAGTTCAAGTTGGTGTTATGCCTAGGGTGACGTATATTTCGTTTCGCACATAGTATTGCTCTAGAGAATGTTTAAGAAAACATAAGCAGATAAGTTTGTTTTAAAATATTCAAGATTACATATACAGTATTTTACATAAGATATGGGCAGTTCCCATGAACACTGTCTTTTGAATTTCTACCATTTTCGGGTTTCCTGGTACCTGAGCTAGCTAGCAATCAGCATTTTATGCTATCATTCCTGGGGCACCTATGACAACATGTATTGTTTTATTCTTGAGATTCCGCGTTTTGCCAATTTCCATTTCAAGATCTTTATACTTGCTCAGTTATTGGTTGATCTTGAAAGATACATTTATGTCTATGGGACAGTCGTATCAATGAGGAGACATGATTTTTGTCTGAAGTCCTTCAATATAATGTCTGGCCTGTTATTATTTTTATTATTATTATTAATTTTATTATTATTGTTGTTGTTGTTGTTGTTGTTATCTTATTGATTCTGAATTGATATTATTTTCTAGCATTTATGTCTGTAGAGTGTTCCTACACGTAACTTTAGATATTTATATGATTTCAATTAGATATCAAATCCTCAAATACTTCTGATGATCTTCCGTGACAGAATCCTAAACATGTCAGATAAAATGCTTAGCGACATTTCGTCTGTTTTTACGTTCTGAATTCAAATTCCACCGTAGTCCACCTTGCCTTTCATGCTTTCGTGGTCGATAAAATAAATAGCAGTTGATCATTGGGGGTGTCAATGTAATCGACTTAACCCCTCTACTGAGATTGCTGGATT
This sequence comes from Octopus bimaculoides, assembly GCF_046866305.1. Lineage (NCBI taxonomy): Eukaryota > Metazoa > Mollusca > Cephalopoda > Octopoda > Octopodidae > Octopus > Octopus bimaculoides. The sequence goes on from NC_142931.1 coordinate 30,252,888, forward strand.
TGTGCCAAAGGGTGAAGGTATTATTATTAAGGCAGTGAGCTATCAGAATCGTCAGCACGCCGGACGAAATGCTTAGAGCCATTTCGCCAGTCTTACGTTCTGAGATAAAATTCCGCTGAGGTCGACTTTTCTTTCACCCCCTCGAGATCGATAAAATAAGTAGGAATTAAATACGAAATTGCTGGCGATTAAAAGAAGTTGAGGTAGTATTTACACTCCGACCTCGTAAACCCGTTCACCAACAACAACTACCCATACAGACTCATAGATTGGTGTATTGTCACCTGAGTGATGGCAAAGGCGTTATCTCTCAGGAGTAGTGGTGTATCACCAACACATGGCAGATGCAGTGACACATTGTTACAGCGGATGCGCACATACTGCTGTCACTACTACTACTACTACTACTACTACTACTACTACTACTACTACTACTACTACTACTACTACTACTATCCTCATTATCATATTAAAAAAAAAACATGTTCAATCGGGTAAAATAATTTTGCACGCTTGTAAAAACGACAGGCATCTTGAACAAGAAACGATCGATTACATCTATGATCGCCCTTAGTCTATTTCTTTGTTACTGGTATACACTCATGCGCGCGCGCGTGTATGCATATGTGAGTGTGTGCATGTGTGCATAGATGGAGGAGAGAAAAACAAGGAGGAGAAGGAGTTATTCATTCTGGGAAATATTCAAAGGCCAAGAAATATATCTAAATTACTGTTTAAACTTTAATCAAAATCGACGATATTGCGTGAGAAGGTAAAATAATACAGTATAAGGCAATTTAAATGAAATAATATTGTTTATATAATGAAGAATCATTCAGTTTAGTGTTAGAAAATGTGTAAATATTACTGTCAGTCCGTCTATTTGTCTGTCTTGATAAGAATGAAGAGACGAGTCATACATAACAAAGCTAAATGATTTCAGTTGTTATCCTGTTTATACAAATGACAAAAGGGGCTTTTGCTTCACCTCGCGCACATACACACATACACAAATACACACACAGGCGCACACATGCATACAAACACACGCTCACATATATACGATAAAAATATATAGAAACATTCTTTAAAAAACGTATAATATGAAAGAAACAGGAACATTTCCAACCTACTTCTTCCAAGGATTGCTTTTTTATAAAGGCTAAACAACAGCGGTTAACATCTTAAGTGGACAGTTCTAATTTTACTCGTTGTGCGTATATTAAGAAATATTTGTTTTATATTCACATTCTTTAATAAATCTTGATTTCTTTGTTCGAGTGCAACGCGAAATTACGCTTTTATGCCTTACATAAACATGTTAATGTATTCGTTAACACCTTTAGGCAAATTGGAACGAGAAATTCTACTTGAATGCGGCATCTACTCTATTGATCTAATTAGCGAATGAGTTCGATGGAATACATTGTTATTCGGTCCTCGTGATGAGAGACCGAAGTAAAAGCAATGATTTATCGCTATAGAATTTTCTGTAATTTTTCACCAGAAATAAGGTGGCCAGCTGTGAAGAATTAGCAGCTAAAATGCCTTTCTGTCTGGCGTCCTAAAGGAAAAAGGAAACATATACGAGATGATTTAACTCTAGATGATCCTCACAAAGACAGTATTGTCACTGGTAAAATTCTTTCGATCCTAGTTCTCTATCAAGTTGATCTCGGTCTAAAGAAATAAAACAAAAACCATAACGTTCCTAAGTAATACGTTCATGTCCTATGTGGATCTTTATGATTTTAAGTTATAGAGTAATAGTTTAAAGTATGAGCCTACTGAAGCAATTTCAATAACATAATAATGAAGGAAAAAAGAACAGGATGAAATACTCTCAATGTTTAAATTAGAGCGCCTCTTAAACGTTAACAGTCATTCATCAGGTTATTATTATCGATCTCACTAATATAGTGGAATATTGAACGCTTGTATTGGGTGTACATGATAATATTTCGATTTAACTGCATTGTATCTTCTTGTCCAACTATTTATAATTTAACAATAAGTTAAGTAAAAGCACTGGATCTCTCCTACTATTCAAGAGTGTGTACTTATAGGCTCATTAAATAAATGTACGTGATAACGTAGATATGTTTGTGATACGCAGCTCTTAGATCAAACAGAGGCCTCCATTTGAGGAGAGATCATAATTTGACCTTCAAATTTGACCTGCGAATTGACAAAGAATTGAAATAATATTCCCTCGAACCTCGTGGTTTATCGGTGAAAGCAATGAAGATTAGTACCATTTAAAATTGACTAATTATCTGAGGTGATGACAATGACTTCAGTTAATCCTTTTTGTTTAATTTTGTGTAATTATAAGCGGAAATCAATAGAAATCGTTAGGCGGTAAATTAAAACTTTGATCAGGCTATATTCATTAACCACTTCAATTAGAGATAACTTTCAATGAACACTTTTAGTTTTCATTAATTCTATTCACTTGATTAAAATAGACTATGCTTAGAATTCTATTACTTCAGAGAGTACATTAAAACCTGACCTGGGAGTTTCACCAAACTAAGGGATTATTGCTTTTATTATCAGTTTATCGTTTTGTGCAGACAAATCCACTGGCCCTGTTCTAATATATATTGTACATTACAGATTATACACGTTTGTTTTGAGGTAACTTATCTCAGGTTGATATCTGGTTGATGATAACTTAGAATTAACAATAGACAATGGTTGTCAGAATATGTATATTATTTGAACATATACTTAGACATTAGTAAAATCAAGAGAACTTCGGTATTTATTCCCAGGAATAAAATCCAGAATCCATGGAAATGCGTGCAGATCGGAATTATCATCGTTAATGATTAAATCCAATACAGTGTTTAGTTTCTAACAAGGCGAGAAAATCTATGCTTTCGAACATTATTTAACAAAACTATCAATGACGTTGTGTCCCAAGTATCAGATATTATCACTCCTCGCAGCAGCTAAATGCCCTGGAATTTAAGTATGCACAGTTTTGCTGCAATCTGTGATCTTATATCTCTGTGTTTTGGATCACAAATACCTTTACAGCCAAAATACAGTGGTTTGTAGACACCGAATTTAAGGATACTTAGTTATATGTCTGTGTAATATGGAGTTCGTACCAAATGTAATAGCATATATTTAATAATTTAATGTAGTAATACGGTTAATTGAGTCAGAATAGAAAGTTAGCAAGCTAATCAGTTAACGTATATTTTTAGAATCAGAAAAGCTCAATACAGCCGATGCTTTCATGAAAACCACTCAAGCATTCAGCAAGAGGCATCATGTCTTTATATCCAATCTGAAAACATTCATGTTACTCTGAACAAGAACTCTTCTACTGCACACATTTAACTTAACTGTGGTCGGAATCTTCTAATTAGTTCTTCGTTTCTCTTTCTAGCTCAGAAACCATTCGCAACTACAGATGATTTTCAACTTTTCAGCTGTAATTATGTGTTACAGCTCTTCAAATATTTTAATGAGATTGATGTAGTTCAGAAGCACTGAAGGTTTACTGTTAATAGTAAGCTACTTCGACAAATTAATACCGGAATGACCTGCCCTTAACGGGCTGTATTTCTCAAATATAATTTTGAGTACAGCATAAAATCCAACTGTAAGTATTTGATATCATTTACACTTAAAAAAAAAAAAAGATTTGCGTACATTACATAACATAGTATTATTAATGAGACCTATTTACTACTGCGTGATATGAAACCTTTCAAGAATGCTAAGGTACTAAAAGTATAATTGAACTTGAGCATTCTCATGAAAGCTGGGTAATTTCATAAATGATATATCAGATGAATTAATACGCATGCGTATTCCAAGTTAAGTAGATAATAAAGTAACAAAGCCTCATAAAAGTATCCTTGTAACAGTGTTTCGCTTTCATAAATTTTACATATATAACGAACATTTATTCTAACCTAGCCTTTTTTTTTTGTTTTAAACTCTACATAAATTTTTGTTTACACGATACAACAGTCAACGGAATTTTCCTTTATAATAAAACAAATAAAACCAGGTGTATTTATTGGGACTTTCCAACTCACCCGTTTACTAATACCTGTCAATATGATTTATTTGTTTAAATCGTTAGCACATCGGACAATATGCTTCGTGGCATTTCGTCCGTCTTTACATTCTGAGTTAAAATTCCACTGGAGTCAACGGGTCGATTAAAAAAGTACCAGTTGAACACTGGGATTGATTTAATCGACTTAGCACCTCCTCCCAAAGCTGCTGTCCTTGTGCCAAACTTTGAAACCAATATTATTTATTTGGTCAAGGCGGCGAGCACTAATTCGTCCGTCTTTATCTTCCGAGTTCGAATTCCGCCGAAGTTGACTTTGTATTTTATCATTTCATGGTCGATGAAATAAGAAGCAGTTGAGTACTGCAGAGCTATGTAATTGACTTATCCCTCCGCCGAAGTTGCTGGCCTTGTGCCAAAATTTGAAATCAATATTATTTATTTGTAAATTGACTACCAAATATAAAGGGTCTAGTTTTTGTGCAGAATGCAATGAACTAAATAATAAACGGCACTGTGCTGCCATAGCTAACAAATTATATATGAAATAACGAGTACAGATCCTTGAAATATTTCGCAGATGACTGATTCAAATGTCAATAAAAACAAAGTTAAGGAAAATGGCATAACAGATGCAAGTGGATATAAGACTACATTTGTGCAAGCTTGCACACAATTCCCCTGGTTGAATATGATCAACATTTCAATCATTCTTGAGATATTAATAAAGATTTCATCTACAAATTTTCGGACATTGACCTTTAAATATTTTCGGCTACATCTTACACACACACACACACACACACACACACACACACATGCACACACACACACACATACACCCACTTTGTATGTACGTAAGTATATACATACGCATACACACACACAAACACACAAATGCATGCGCGCGCGCTCGCACACACACACACATGTATGTATGTACGTAAGTATATACATATGCACACAAACACAAACACGCACAAATACACACACACATCTGCAAGTGAAAGGATATTTGAGTTTCGCGATTGTAAACAAATAGAAAGAAGCAATTAAATCCATCGCATAATTCGATTGAACATTAATGTTTAAAATTTTATAATAAACATTTTGATCATGGTTATAGAAGAACTATGTAATTTTATCTGTAAGTAAGATATATCTTTGATACATTAACAACATATTAATTTTTGTGACGGAATATCCCATATTCATGAATTATTAAAGAAAGTTGAGAAGGACAATGGTAAAAGTGAATATTTTATAGGTTTTAAAAAGAATGAAAGAACCAGAAATTTATTAGTGTTTTTTTTTAAATCTCTCTATATAAAGCAGAGTTTCTGTGTGTGTGCGTGCGTGTGTATTTATGTGTGTGTGCGTGGTGCGTATGCTTCTTATGGAGTCGAAAACTGAGTTGCCGATTTTGACGCATGAGGTACCAAAAGATTCAGTAATCTTTCGTCTACCAAATGAAGTATGTGTTTTTTTACAACACTTTTTTTACAATAAACTTAACCTCGAAAACGATTCTGAGGTCATTTTCAGGCAATATTTGGATTTGCTTCTAATTTACGTTGCCAATTTTTGTTTTCGGTGTCAAAAAATGCAGTAATGTGCAAGGCGTGTTATGAATGCATTTGTGATGCACAAAACCCTATTTGTTAACAGAAACTGGTCAAATAACATAGCAAGCTGGCAGAAATGTTAGCAAGCCGGTCGAAAGCTTAGGTCACATACACACATGAGTTCGCTCAAGGTGCGTGTCCCTTCATTTGTCCGGATGCACACCGTGTTCACTGACTGGCACAATTTCAAATCATTTTTTCTCTATCAGTGTCATGTACTGTAAAACCAGCTGGTCCTGGTGTTATTGTTATCAACGACCCGGGTAACGCCGCAGTGCATTGTGTGTGGTGCGTACCTTCCACTTGAACTAAAAAAAATGAGTATGTATATATATATAATACAATGTGGCTGTAGGTCATAACACCTGGACAACGCCGGGAGGCATTCCTAATATTGTAGTAAAGATTCCTGTCTCCTCTGTGTCGATTAGTCCAAGTAAAAAAATGTATAAGAAACCATTCTTACATTCGAGCTGACTTGATTATTTAGTAAATGCCTTAAAGGGTTTCATGTTGGTTTCATATTACCTCAGCATATATATGATAATAACTGAATGAATTGTAAAAAGCTTTTGGCTTTCATAACATTCAATACGTGGGAAGGCGTTCTATTATGAATCTATTTTTTTAAAGATGATAAATTTGAGATAGTAAACTTTGTTCACGCTATATTCATTAACTACTGTTTTTAGATATGGTATTTATCTCTAGGTCGGAAAAACCGTTATCGCATTCAGTTCAAACTCGTAAGATTCGACATACATTAAAATACAGAGTACAGTATTTTACGTTTAGCAAATAAATATGTCTACAAACTAAAGTAAAATGAACATCGTACATTTAATATTTATCTTTAATATATTATATTTTAAAGCTTTTCAAATTATTATTAGTATACGTTTACCCTAATCAAAAAATAAGTAGCATTGAAGTATTTTAATGATATATATATATATATATATATATATATATATTAAATATATACTTTTATAAAACAAATTTTACAAAATATATAGTATCTGTTAACAGTCTTAGCCAAAAACTCACAGTTGAGTTTTTGTATATATATATGTATACATGTCTACATATATATATATATATATATATATATATATATATATATATATATATATATATATATATATATATATATATATATATATATATATTTATATATATATATATATATATATATATATATATATATATGTGTGTGTGTGTGTGTGTGTATGTATATATATATATATATATATATATATATATATATATATATATATATATATATATGTATGTATATACTGAATACATTTCCGCAACATTGATATAATGGATTTAACTTCATTCCTATTGCCTGAAACAAGTATATCCTCCTCAATGTTCAACAACAAGAAAATGTTGATATGAGAATATTTCCTCAGCATGACTTCTTTTACAAAGGACATATAGTTCCGTGGGAGATAACATAATAAATGTGGTAAACCTACAGAACCTGCTAAAATGAAAAGGGAGAACATATTTATGGAAATTGTTGTGAAGTAAGTGCAATATTTTATTAAATAGCGTAATATCGACATATTATTGACGCAAACTCGAATGATATCTGCTTCAGATCAGTATTTTACTCATATATCCATAATGCATTTGAAATGCATGAATGTCGGATAATATAATTTATCAGCATTCAAACTCTAAAGCATTGTGTCTATGTAAGTCAGCTGTATAATTCGTAATTTGTCAGCAGTATAATTCAAGATACTTATAAACCGATATATTCTTTTCATTATTGTTTACTCAAACATTACATACATCGTCACTATTAGTTTTGAAAGATCATTGAATTAATTCCAAAATTGTTAGGTCAAACAAAATCTAAATGATTTAGAATTCGATTAGAGAAGAGTTATAATTATATTTGAATTTCTTTTAAATGTCAATAAACCTACCTGAGATATTATAATCAAATTTATATCTTCAAACTTATAATGTTCGACTTTATCTTCAATATGAAGAACAACTACTTTATTGAATGTTGGATAGTAGTAAACAACATTTTGAAAACGAAGAAATTACTCTATTGTGAATCTTTTAGGTAATATTTTTGAATAACATAATTTAAGTAAAATTCATATGTATTTAATAATTATGTATAGTAGTTTGACATTCAAAATAAAACCACACAACATTTGTGCCGTTAGCACAAATAGAAAAAGCAAAGTGATGAAAGTAAATGGTAGAATAACAGTATATGTTGTTATTTTCCCACTTAATGTAGGTTTGTTGGGTTGATCTGTTTAGAAAGTACGCATCATATAATCAAGGAAATGAAAAGTCTGGTGCTTATTGTTGAAACAAAATTTTCAGATTTAAATAGTGTATTTGTTATACAGAAATATTCATTAAACTTAGTACCAAATCAATTATCCAAGAACAATAAATTGAACAAATACTTCTACATTTTAAATACAGTAGTAATTTTGGCATTTTAGAGTAGTTTCCATAAAGAAATAATGCACTTCTATTTGCCCAGCGTAACAAAGATATACTGCAACGTTTATCTTGAATAATTGCTTTATTTATATCGGAATAGATAGCTTTAAAGTATAATTTAGAGAAAATAAAACTCATTCTGAAACAATAATATAAGCAGTATTGCATAACACGTTTGGTTATTGAGATAAATTTGAACACATTTGCGTTCTTATAACAAGAAAAATTAAGTCCATATCTGCAAATACTGAGTACGTGAAAATATCTACATACAAAGCTCACTGCTTTTGTTCATAGATATCAATTTCCACGGAAAGTGGAAGATTTACTATTTCTGTGTGGGCTAGAGCAAGAATAATTTAAGGAAGTGAATTCAGATCAACATAAAAATGTTTGATCCTGTTTGGAAACGTCTGTGAATGAAGGTGTTGCGAAGGTGTGATATTTCGTGTTGACGCCTTGCTTGTAGCAACAAATTTACTTTTGCCCTTTATGTGATTCTTTATTGAATCAAAGAAATAACAATTTAAGATTATTATTGTAAAGTTAACTAGATTGCTAAAAGAAAGAAAATGGAGAAATTAGTATTTTGCATAGTTTTATTCTCTGTCGTATATCCTTTATAATCTCGATGAAACATCACTTTGGGGATAGTTTTTTCATAATCTAAGATTAAGATAATCTTGAGTAATATTAATAACAGAACTTTAAAAAGAATCAATATGTGTACCCTAACATGAATGAATTGGATAATGCTGTTGATATTCTAGCGAAATATTAAGATGTCCCACAAACTAATTTCAGTTTTGTTATCAAAACATTAAAGAAAGGACACATATAGTAAACACATGCAATGTTGAGTGCAATCATAGAAACGAGGAGTACGACTAGGAAGTTTATTCTGTTGTCAACAAAATTTCATTTCTAAAAAAAAAAACGTGTCCATTGAATGAAAAATAAAACTTATTTTGTAAACAACTACAGTGGGGAGTTTTCTTTAATAATAAAATGAATAAATGGAAATACACTAAAGTATCTATAATTGTAGCTATAGACGTTTATGAGTCAACGTTGTAATCTTTCCTCGGAACTCGGAACTGACATCACAGAATAAATATCACACGCGTGCGCACACACACGTACACGCACATACACAGACACACAAACACACACACACATGTATATATATTTATGTATCATACACGGAGAATGAGTACTAAAGACCACAGTGGAGGATAAATATTCTTTATTTGTAGATTAAAATGGTCTTGAATACTTTCACGTGGAAGAGGTCACCACAATTATTCAATTTGTGAACCGCTTAGGAACGTTGATAATTGTCTCCATTTTGAATGAGAATATATGCGGTTATGTAAACCTGACCGGGATTTTAATATAAATACAAGGATCAAAGAAGATAACTTATCGGAATAACTTAACATTTCACTTTTATTGGCCTTGGAGATTTGCAAGAATTTCCGTTGAACATACATTAATTCCTTACTTATCTTATGAGCGAGAACGCTCAAGCACACCCATACACACACACGCACATTTATACATCCTGTTTGAGTGTGTGTGTATTATCATTTGTAACGTTTTACAGGTTTTGAACACAAAACGTCTTCCTGGAGTTTAAATTCATAAAAAATAATAATTTCATCCGTATATATTTGTGTTGGTAGGCAATCCAGCGTGAGTTCGTGGAGCTATGTACCGTAGTTTGCCAGCAAGATCAGGGTTTATTTCCTGCAGAAGAATATGTAAAACTCAAAGAACTATAAAAGAATGCATGAAGTAGATAGCTAAGGCACCTGAAACCAGTTCAAGTTGGCTGTGGCTCATCACAGACAGCAAGTGGAACCAGTCCTTAGTGCATCAGTCATAACAAAAGGAAGCAAAAACATTGTGACTCTAAGATAATTTCAGAAGGGTTTCCCCATCGCTACAGATTTATCAGAAAAAGAGATAACGTTATATAAGTTTCTTTGTCGAGTAGAGTATCGCCGTTGTTTACTTCACCACTTTTCCTATATATTTATATACATACATACGTACGTTTGTATGTATGTATGTATGTATGTATATATGTATGTATGTATGTGTGTATGTATGTATATATGTATGTATGTATGTAAACATGCATGTATATATGCATGTACGTGAGTATACGCGTGTGCGTATATATATATATATATATATATATATATATATATATATCTTTACTTTTACCTAGAACAATATCGACAATGACTAGATTCATCAAACTACTCGATGGAGGCTAAGAAGGCCGAAACGTCGACATCATTGTGGACATTATCCTTATTAAGTAATAATATCTACTCGAAAATAAGTATTGAATAATCCTTCAACGTAGCCAAAAAAGTTGTTTCTTTTTTATACTGCGATGTAATGTGGTGAGCTAGCAGAATCGTTAAAATGCCTGACAAAAGTCACCACCCTCATTTTGTTTGTCTTGAGTTCAAATTCCACCGACTTTGCCATTCTTCCTTTTGAAGTCGAGAGGTTTATAACTCAACATAAAAGCAAGCATTTATGTATAAATTAGAAACATGAAATTGTATGATGCTGGAAATGAAAATAAAAAACAAAACGAACAAAGACTCTAGACAAGCATTTGAGATACATTGAAATCGGTTAGCATCAAAAGTAAACTTCCTAAACTACGCTTTGTATCGAATATTTTGCTTTCTATAATGTTAAACGGAAATCTCGAAACGCCTGTCAAAAGGCAGAAAGTGAGAAGCGAACATTCTCTAATTTCCCTCATCCGGTTTTATTTCTAAGAAGTTCCGAAGTAATTATGCATTCAAATATGAATTTTCGTTTGGAAAACATTATCTTTACATACTAAAATGTAATAGAAGATAGATTTTCTGATTCCTACCGACAACTTTGCGTTTATTTGACTTTCACCTTACTTATTTTTTCCTAATGACATATCATTTCACTATTTACGTTTACTTTTAAAACTAATACATACATGTATAAATGCATGCATTCCTCTTTCCCTATATGTGTAAATGTATGTATGTATATATATATATATCCTTAGATATAAATAAGTGTATGAACATACATATATATTTAAACTTGTTTATATGTACATATATGTATGTATACTTGAGTGTAAATACACACACATATATGTGTGTGTATATATATATATACGTGTATATATATACATATATATACATACATATATATATACATACACACACACACACACACACACATATATATATATATATATATATATATATATATATGGATAGGTAGATAGATTGATGGATAGATAGACATTCGTACTCTAATGTTTGTGGTTCGATTACAATTATGTACTAACGTTTGAAAATCTAGAACAAAAGAATTCAACCCTATCATTAATCCTCTGATTTCTCTTTGCTAAACAGCAGAATTTACTTTCCACTTTAAAGCGATGTGGTGGTGTGGGGTGGGGGTGGGGGCTTCTGTTTTAATTCTCACCACGTTAATGCTGCATATGTAAATCTTCGACGATTTTGAAAGTCGGCAGTTTACAACGTTTAATCTTAATGCTTCCATATATATTTCTGTTTTGTCTTAATATGGTTTTTTTTTTCGTTAGTTTCTTATTTTTTTCATTCTATTTTGTATTTCCTGCAATAATACTTTTGTTCGTAGGTATTAATTTCTTATCGATAGCAATACACAGTTAGTGTGAGGCTACATCTGAAGAAACTCATGCTTTTATTATTTTTCTCTTACTCTTTAATGTTCCGACATTATATCTACTTTTGTACATTTTACCTTCGTATTGGTATTATTTCTTAGAGAAATTCATTGTTAAAGAAATAATGACGCTAACGTTTCTCTGGGGTCTTACACTTGCAATGTAATATTAATATCATCATTATTTTCATCATTGCTATTATCTAGATATGTGTTTAAGATGGACATTTAAATTCTAGTTGTCGGAAGAAACAAGTTGTGGATATACAAACTGAAAACAAAAAGAAAAATAAAGAAGATAAATAATGAACAATAAAATGGAAAAATAAAAAGAACACAATAAACAGTAACATCAATTTAACAATTGGTGTGAATTCTAGAAAAATAAGTGGATGACTTTGTCTAGGTGAACTTAAGTTTTTGTTTTTGTGAATGTTGTAGTTGTATACCGTTCATGGAAGGAAAAGAAAAATTATAGATGAAAACAAGTTAGACAAACATTACTTGAAAGAACATTCTTGATTATTCCTTTCGCCGTGCGAGTGTATCATGTTTGGTTTTCATAGGAATTCTAAACATGTAACAACAGCCTTAGAATCTTAATTTATGCTAATCAGTGTCAGATGGGCATTTTACAATTTACGATCTGCAAGAGAATAGAACTAAATAAAAATAATAACAAAATGTTAAAGAAAACGTAAAACGATGAGAGAAAAGTAAAGACATAATTAAGGAAGAAAAGAAAGAAGGGGTACAAAGAGAGAAAGGAAATGGGCTTACGAAGTTAAAGTAAAACAAATATAAATAATAATATGAATTAATAAAAGAGACAACATTAAAGGTAAGAAGAACGGCCCATTGGGATTCTGTATAGGAGGCAAAAGCAACCTAATAGTGAATAGCAGAAAGTTGCAAACGCTAGACGACTAGTAATAAGGTTAAAGCTATCATTAATAACATTAATCACAACTGAGACAGCTAAGATTCGGCCTGCTGTGTATTTTGTCTATTATTTACATCTTCGGTGGGCAGAAGCTAAGGTACTTAATGCTAGTGTGCTACTATTAACAAGGGAAAACAAAAGAAAACTGTAAAGTTGATTAAATGATTTTCTCTCTGAATCTCCGAAATGGCGGGCTTAATTTCATTCACGAATACAACCTTGTGTAAGAGAGGTTGTTATCACAGAGTTGAGCACTGAAGAGAATAATTAGGTTCCTGGGTATTAATTCAAGTGATGTTACGTTTACATTTAAACGCCCATACAAACGCACACACATTTATTGTGAAGGAGAAAGGGAAAAAGAGTGAGTGAGAGAAAAAGAGCACAGGCTATAGCTAGACAGATATGTTATAAATATACTTTTGTGTAAATGTATGTATGTACAGTTTGCTGCTTATCTGTATGCAGGTAATTGACGCTGTGCCTTTATATATGTGTATAAGGCCCAATTATATACAGCTATTGAGTAATTTTTATTCGACGTCTGATTATATTGTCTTTAAAAGTATATAAAAAATAGCAAAACACTGCTTGTGTAGCAGAATAAAATGTTTGTTTATTTATATATATATATATTTAAGTGTGTGCGTGAAACACTACGCCATTTATGTTTCTATAAATCTGTATGTGTGAGTGTCTAGTTGTGTATGTGGCACTGGATTTTTACTGTGCACGTAAACTATCGTATACATATATACATAATGTGTGCTTTGCAATTTAATACAATATATTGCGGTATGTCTGAGTAGTCAAAATTGTGGATACGGACATTTTATATTCATGTCGATGTGAATTTGTGTGTATGTGTGCGTGCACGTGTGTGTGCACGTGTGTGTGAGTTTATGTTTGTGTGATGTGTGTCGGTGTCTACAAATGTCCCATTTTCTTGTGTAATGCCATATATATTTTATGTGGTTGGCGCTGACACGATTTCGAGCAAAATCAATTTCTCATTGGAGATGTTTTGAAAGTATTTCTGCCATATGCCCTTAGATGACTACCTTGTAATTATTTTGTGTTACATATTCATGACAAATGGAGCATCCAGTCTGTCAAGCAACATTGGAACAGCTGTCCCAACCGACCGCCTTTTTCGAAAATAGACTTCCAGTCTCGCCCTAGAAGATCATACTATGGGATATAAGAGGCTTTGCTGGAGCTCAGCATGCAATCAATTTATGTCGGTCTTTGTATATATGATATTTTATGGAGGAGAGATACGGATTTTTAATCTGTAATGTAATCAAAAACTATGCAGTCTAGATTATCCATGGGACCTCTATCATGCAAAACATCAACGATTTACAGTTTCCGGACAATATATTTCATTGGTGGATATTTCGAATTTTCTGAAATTAAAGAATATATATTTCCTAATTATATCCGTTATTAGCTTTTTTTTCCTTCGAGAAATAATCGTAATCAGCTTGGAATCCTGAAATCATCAAAATGCGTAGCATATCCAAGCTATCTCATATGGAACATGATGACGTGAACTTCCCTATTGGAACAGGTTGTGTTTTCTAGCACGTATGTTTAAAGTGTAAAAGTTTTCTAACCGGAGTTAATTATAAGCCTCATACACTTCATGCGAAATGTTTTGATTATTTTGATGTGTTGTGACTATGGGGTCCATGACTCAAAAGCGAATAGCAGAGATGTAAGGATTCAGGTATTATGAACGTTAGACAGCATCAAATCCCTCTCTTATCGAATTCGTTTCTCCAGTGATAGTGATATTCTGAAATCAACCTGAATACTGAGAGGGCTTCAAAAGAAGATTGATCCCGTGAAGAATTATACATTCGTTTTCATATTCGCAGTTTTGTGAGCAGATATAAATATCACCTTAATTTTCTTCAGTATGAGCCATGTCATATGTTCACAATTACTGTGGGCCCGATGTAATCCACTACATCACACCATGCTTGATAAATTCAGCTCATGCAGGTTTTTTTGAGAGGATATATTTAATGGAAATTTTCTCTTCCTCTATATTAGGATTAATACTCATCTCTTTCATAACATGTTACTGCAAGAGAATTTCTTTAATGTTATCCTCTATGGTTAAGAAGAGTTGCAAAAAATATCTGTGAAATGCTCAAATCATTCGTTCAGAATACCCTCTTTGTCACTAAAGTGGATCTATCTGCGGAACAGATAAGAGCAGTATTTCATTAGTGTGGAGCAACTATCTGCTTTAAAAAAACGTACCTTGTTTGCAAGTAGTTAAAGAAAAGTTGAATAACGGTTGACAATCTCAACTACTTAGTGTTGTTCGTTGTTTTCAATCCTTTTAGAATATACATTTATGTCCTTTCAATAATTAATGTGTCCGATGTTCCTTTCATTTTTCTCAAGGAATTGAAGAATGTACATTAGTACTCATATCGCTAATTCTGAAACCACTTCTAAATATAATGCATCATTAAAGCGGTGAGCTTGCAGAGTCGATAGTGCGTCCGGAAAAATGTTCAGCGGCATTTCGTCTGTCTTTAAGTTGTGAGCTCAAATTCCGCTGTGGTCGACTTTGCCTTTCATCCTTTTTGGTTCGATAAAATAAGTATCAGTTCAGCAGTGGGGTCAACGTAATCGACTTATCCACTCTCCAAAATTGCTGATCTTGTGACAAAATTTGAAACCAGAATAATGCATGATTTCAAAGAAACAAATATTATTTTCAGCGTATTTTATTTTTCTATATATTTATATTTACTGTGCTTGAATAGTTATGAAAAAAATCTTTTCATAATTCGATTTACTTATGAAATATTTTCATGCAATTACAGAAAACTAACTGTAACATTCGCTGTAGCAAATGAGACGAAACTATGATCAGACTTACTTAACTTTTGAAGTACGCTATACTATCAAAGGTCTTCTTTCATATTTCAAGGATATAGAGTAGCATATTTGGTTGCAATTTCCAGACGTCGAGTGACAATGCCCAAAATCATTTTTTGGCTCAGGTTCGCTTGTCTAGCAAATTAGCTTTATGTTATTTAGTTTTATATCTTCAGAAATATACAAATATTAAAACAGGGGTCTAAATACAATCTTCACTTTTTATTCAGGGGTTATTTTCCAGAAATGAAATCCTACTGGATCAAAGAAATAAATAATTGTATTCCACGACACTGAGGGTAAACAACTGCATGGTTTAAGTAATTATATTTTAAAATTTCTTTTGGTTTCTCTTCTGGAAAATAATATAAGAAATATTCCTGAAAACACATTTAATGTAAAGTTAATGACCAGGAGCTGAAATATTTTATCGTGGTTTTGCTATCTTCATATACTTCAACAATTATTGACTACGATTATTATCGATTGGAATGTTATGAGTACTTTGTTGTAATCCATGTACATCTATTATAATCTTATTAAAGTCAATTTTTCCAGTAACACAACCGTATATCATGTAATTAATTGATATCATAGTTGTTAACACTGGATAATAGTCATAGCCATCACTTAGATCAGTAGTTGAAGAAATATCTTTTCCGCTATTTACGCAATATTAATTTTAGCAGCCGTGGTTTGGAAGAGGTCCAAGTATCATTCTAAGATCATTTCTGGCGATATAACTTTGACCACTAGATAATATCGGCAGTAAAGTAAAATAGAAGGCCAGATTTCAAGGCTTTGGTGGAAACAGGTTATCAGTAGTTCATCTCAAAGATAGAAACAGGGGGTAAAATGAATCGAAATGTCGTCTAATTATCATTGCATCAATTAAAATTAAGTCTCGCGATTTGAATTTAATCCGAATTGATCAAATATTTTGTATTTTATCTAATATCAAGGTTTCTGTCGTAGGTATATACTCAAAGAGATTCAGTCACATACACAACTACACACTCGATATTGAAACGCAAGCATATACAAGCAAACAATCAGACGCACAAAGACACAGACACGCACACACACACACTCGCACACACGCTTATACACGCCACGCACACATATATACATGTATGTATATGTATATATATATATATGTATATATATATATATATATATATATATATATATATATATATATATATATATATATATATATATATATATATATATATATATATATATATATATATATATATATATATATATATATGTGTGTGTGTGTGTGTGTGTGTGTGTGTGTGTATTATTTTACTCTTTTATTTATTTCAGTCATTTTACTGTAGCCAGGCTGGAGAATCGCCTTTAGTCAAACAAATCGACCCCAGGACTTGTTCTTTGTAAACCTAGTACTTATTCTATCGGTCCGTTCTGCCGAATCGCTACGTTACGGGTATGTAAACGCACCAACATCGGTTGTTAAGCGACGGTGGTGGTCACAAAGTCAGACACATAAAAATATACACAAATAAATATATATATATATATATATATATATATATATATATATATATATATATATATATATATATAACTCAAATGAAACTTACAGAAAGCTGAAAAGGAGGGTGCAAACTGCTCTAAGGAAAATAAAACAGGAATGGTGGAATGATAGGGCAAAAGGGGCACAAGAAGCAGCTGATAGAAATGATGCCAGTTGTTTGTATTCTTATGTTAGGGAGGTATATGGTCCAAAATCTTCTTCAGTAGCTCCAGTGAGAACAGAAGATGGATGTTTTCTTCTGACTGACACCGCTTCTATTCATAAGCGTTGGGTAGAACATTTCTCTGCACTTTTGAATAGACCATCATCCGTTAATATGAGGACGATAGAAAAAATTGAACAACTTCCAGTTATAGAAGAGATGGCATCTGAACCAACTCTAAATGACATTTATTTAGCTATGAATAAGCTGAATAACAACAAGTCTCCAGGATCTGATGGAATTTGTGCAGAAGTCTTGAAATATGGGGGTGACAAAATGATGGAACTCTTAAATATTTTAATTTGTCACTGTTGGAGAAGTGAGAAAGTGCCTCAAGACTGGATTGATGCCATTCTTGTCTCCTTATATAAATCGGGGCCAAAGGATCTGTGTGGTAATTTTCGTGGGATTTCCCTTTTGTCTGTGGTTGGAAAGGTGCTCGCCCGCATTTTGTTAGAACGTTTAAATACCTTTATAGTTCCAAGTATGGTGTCTGAGTCTCAGTGTGGTTTTCGTTCCTCCAGGGGCACAGCTGATTGTATCTTTACTGTCAGACAATTACAGGAGAAGTGCATTGAACAGAATCTTGCTCTGTACCATTGCTTTGTTGATTTGAGCAAAGCATTCGATACTGTTAATCGAAGTGCTCTGTGGCTAATTCTGGGGAAAATTGGTTGCCCAGAAAAGTTTATAAACATGGTCAAGGCTTTGCATCAGGATATGAGAGCTAGGGTTAATTTTGGTGGTAGGCTTTCTGAATCTTTTGTTGTGGAAAATGGAGTAAAGCAGGGAGACCTTGATGCACCCACCCTCTTTGCAATATACTTTGCCGTTGTGGTGTCACATTCCTTTCAAAACTCTGAGGAGGGTATCTACATAAAATATCGAACAACGGGGAATGTTTTTAATTTGACCCGACTGAAGTTTAAAACGAAGGTTTTTACTTCATTTATTAGGGAAATTTTGTATGCTGACGATTGCGATCTGGTTAGTCATTCTGAATCGGGTCTGCAATCCCTTGTATCTGCATTTGATGCAGCTTGTGATGATTTTGGCCTGACCATCAATCTGAAAAAAACAGTTGTGATGTATCAACCTGCGTATGGTGCTGTTTGTAACCTCCCTAAAATTTTTGTTAAGGGAAAGTTACTTGAGGTTGTAAATTCATTTGTCTACCTGGGAAGCTCTGTTCAAGATGATGGAAAACTTGATACGGAAATACACCTGCGAATTCAAAGGGCAGCAAAAGCATTTGGTGGCTTGGAGTCACGCGTCTGGCGCCAGCGACATATAAATAACAATACAAAGCTGGCTCTTTACAAATCATTTGTCTTAACATCCCTATTGTATTCCTGTGAAACTTGGACCTGTTATGAAAGGCATTTTAAAGTGTTAGAAAAATTCCACCAAAAATGCCTTCGTCATATTTTAAGAATTAAATGGAATTCTTTTACTCCAAACACAGATATCCTTGCATTTGCAGGCATCCCCTCAATTAAAGCCATGATTTTGAGGAACCAATTGAGATGGTGTGGCCATATTGTTCGAATGGCAGATGAACGCATGCCGAAACAGCTGTTTTATGGTGAGCTGGCAGAGGGGAAACGTTATCGGCATAAACCTAAAAAAAGGTTTAAGGATGGCATAAGGACTGCTATGAAGTCAATTGGAATGGCTCCAAAAGATATAGAAGTCCTCGCTTCAGATCGAGTTGGATGGCGAACAAGGGTGTGGAGTGGAGTGAAAGCATTTGAAGAGGCCAGGATGATGCAAGCAGGGCTCAAGAGACATTTAAGGAAAAAGGTGAAGACTGAGAAGGTGAATGACAAGGACCTTTTTGTGTGCACAGTCTGTGACAGACCATGTCTGTCCTTGGCTGGCCTCAAATCTCACCTGCGAACCCATGGAAAACAAACCTCACCCAGCTATTCTGATTATATGTCTGTGCACACGTTTGAATGTGGTGTGTGCCAGAGGGTTTGCAAATCCAATGGGGGTCTTAAAAGACATGTTAGGATCCACAATGAGCAGAACTTACTTGCAGGTATTGGTAGTGCAAATCAGAGGTGCAATCTGCGTGGGTGTTTTTTCAAAACACTGTCTGGTTTAAAAAGCCACATCAGACGCCATGAAAGGGCTAAGGTGTAGGTGCAGGAGGTGGTCAAACTCTGTTTAAGGAGTAGACAACCACCATATATATATATATATATATATATATATATACAGAGAGAGAGAGAGAGAGAGAGAGAGAGAGAGAGAGAAATGCAGTAAAGTGCGACAGTCAGCCGTGATATATTGTTGGGGTCAAATCCATGATTGCATAATACTATACTACTGTTAAGTAACTGTTACAGCAGTTTGATGAAACGCGAGTATGCCATATAAATCTTTGAATATCATACCAGTTTTCTGCCTATTATTTTTCCACGCACGCACACACACACACAAACACA
This sequence comes from Octopus bimaculoides, assembly GCF_046866305.1. Classification (NCBI taxonomy): domain Eukaryota; kingdom Metazoa; phylum Mollusca; class Cephalopoda; order Octopoda; family Octopodidae; genus Octopus; species Octopus bimaculoides. The sequence goes on from NC_142931.1 coordinate 30,272,840, forward strand.
CACACACACACACACACACACACACACACGCACACACACGCACACACACTCTCACACACACGCACATGAAATTCGTCTCTCTCTCTTTGTATAGATATATATATATGTATGTATATATATATATATATATATATATATATATATATATATATATATATATATATATATATATATATATATATATATATATATATATATATATATATAATTACAAATTAAAAGGGTAAAGATTTATCAATTTATTAATTTATTAATAAATCAACAATTAATAATTTTTACCAAGTCCTTCGGTATGTAAGCACCATTATCGGTGGAGAACTTATTTAAAAGTTCCCATACATGTATAAACATAATTAAGGGATCAGCAAGCATTTGCTTCACCATATACCGAAGTTCAGAAATAGCAGCTAAAAAAGCTGAGACTCCTGTTGGAGTCTCAGATATATATATATATATATATATATATATATATATATATATATATAGAGAGAGAGAGAGAGAGAGAGAGAGAGAGAAAGAGAAAAGCGAGTTGTCTCTTCGGAAATCTCATTTAGACAGGAAGTGTTTCTGTTTTCTGTTTGACTGAGAGAAAACCATGTGCTTATTAAGCGGTCTATCTCATTATCAGACCACTTTCGTTTGTTTTATGTCTGCTGGTTAGTCTGCATGTTCTTTTTCTCTTAGTTTGGTTTTGTATCAAATATATGTATATATTCTTTTTCATGTGTGTTAGACTTTGATTATCTGAAGATATATTAAATAAGTGTATATATCGATATATTCTCTCTTGTGAGTGTGAGTTTTTGATTATTTGTTTGTTTATAAACAAGTGGTTATTTGGGTATATAATAATTTGTAGTTAACTAAAAGAAAAGAAAAACGTACTTACGGGCTTGTAGTTAAACACGTAGTTACAAATACATATATAAACAGTCAGTTTGGCTTTGCAGCTGTGTAGCTTGCTACTGACTGGCAGAGGGAAGCAAAACACGTATGTACACTTCAAGTTTTACAAAGAAGAGCGCTTGCTTTTTCACGTCATTGGAGCAATGTCCCTCTGTATCGCAAATTTGACACCACTTCACTTAGATGTTCAACTTTTGGTGATATATTTTGAATAGTGAGTTTCAATATTGTCCATTCAATGTTTGTTTTAATTTTTAATATTGTATTTAATACTTTGACAGATTCAGATCCTTTATTTGCATATTCACCAGTATTAATTTTCCTTCGTTTTATTGGATATTTTGCACAAAATTTTTCATATACTTTTCATTATTCCATGATTTCATATTCTCCTATAAATGTCTGATTCTATTTGTTTCTTACAGTTATAGATTTAAGAATAGGTGCTTTTTAACTTTTCATTATTTCCTTTGAAAATCGGAGTTCTGTTGCATTAATTCTCGCCTATTTAATTATGAATTCTTGATTTCAGACACATGATTTCTTTTGCAATATCAGTTGCATTTTCAGATAATCACCGTGATTGTTTTTGTCATTTCAATTCTTGGAATATTCCTTTTCTACATTTTATTTTATGAAATATTTTACTTGATTTTAAAGACCTTCAGAATACTTAGTACAAATTATATTTCCAACGTTCGACGAACTGTTATCAATAAAAGTTTGCAGAAATACTTTCAGATAGTTTTTATTGATAACTTATTTTCTTCATAGATTTAAACTTAAATTCCCATTACTCATATCTATAATCAACATCTGGTGAAGTTTTGCTTGAATGAATCATACGTTTCTTGCTTTTTTCATTATTATTATCACATAATCGATTTCATTATAGTATTGCGTATTTGCAGAAGCGAAGAGTATAATCGTCTTTTGCGCAACTAAAAAAGTATTCATTATACATAGATCTTTCTCTTAGCAGAAATTGATCAATCTCTGTCCTATTTAAGTTCTGTTCCTAAAAGTTAAATTCTCAATTATGGGACAAGTTGAATCATTTCCCACCCCTGTAATCAATTCACACTTTATTAATTGATCTATGCCTTTGGTATTGCTTCAATAAATTTTGGAAAATCCTCTCAGAATCCTTTGATCGGTTTCTGTTCGTGCATACTTTTGTAGCAGGCTGATATTAATTTGCAGTTCACACTAACTTATAAGAATTTGTCACAAACCGCATTATATCCATTTGAATGCCTATGATAAACATACACTATTCACCATTTTTAGATTGATACAGAGTGCGATCATATAAGACGAAATAACCAATTCCATTGCATCACAGTGTTTAAATTTTTTGTATATTTTCAGACTTACAGACAATACACCCCCTCTCTCTCTCTCTCTCTCTCACTCTATACACACACGCATAATTAATTCATACACACACGCACACACACACACACACTCGCACACACGCGCGCACGCACACACACACACATACACACACACACACACACACACACACACACACATATATATATATACAATTCTACATTTAAGAAATGAGGAATTATGTACATTATTTACATTTGACGGATATTTGTCCTCATCTTGTTTGTTGTTAACACAACGTTTCGGCTGATATACCATCCAGCCGTCATCAGGTGTTTGGGGAAAATTTCGAACCTGGGTTCTCATTCCTAAGGTATTTTTCGATGTTATTATTATTATCATTAGTATTATTATTATTAATAATAATAATAATAATAATAATAATAATAATAATAATAATAATAATAATAATAATAATAATAATAATAATAATAATAATAATAATAAGAAGAAGAAGAAGAAGAAGAAGAAGAAGAAGAAGAAGAAAAATAACATAGAAACGTTGTGCTAACAACAAACAAGATGAGGGCAAATATCCGTCAAATGTAAATTATATATATTTTTTAACGGCAGTGTATCAGCATGGGCGCAGTTCAGAGCTGAAACCATACACACACACACACACACACACACACACACACACACACACACACATATATATATATATATATATATATATATATATATATATATATATATATATATATATATTAGTTTTTAGAAGGAAAGATTTGATAGATGGCCTGTGACGGTGAGGAAACCAGGTTTTTGAAGTTACTGGAAGTCTTTTCCTTGTATACATTAATATGTCCTTTGTTGAAAACCATTGAGTAGTTCGTCAGTTTACTGTTAGATTTTTTTGATATATAACTTCAATTAAAAATAACACAATTAATTACTATTAATAAACGTGTAATGCATGATAGAATACACATGCTAAAAAGATTTTCAATTGAATAAAATTTATATAATCTCAATTTCGGCAAATATATATACAACAGTGCTGTATATACGTGCGTCGAGGAAAACTAGACTATACCGGTTCCCAAGTTGTCGCAAATTTGCAAACTGTCGTTGTTTCAAATCTGCTTCTAAAGTATATATATTACGGAGATGTACTTGCATAACAAATGACCTGATCTGAGATCGTGTGCTGAAACAAAAACAATTACAGCGTGCAAGGTGTCTACAAGCCATTTAAAAACACAGAGAAACAGTTAGATTCACTTCAACATTTAAATTTAATTTGCCAAAATATTTTCGTCGCTTTGACAAAACTCAGCTGCAGCACAGAATTTTGTCAGTGATCAGGTCGCTGTCTCAAAGCGACGAAAATACTTTGGCTAATTAAATTTAAATGTTGAAGTGAATCTAACGGTTTTTGAGTAATTTTAAATGGCTTATAAACACCTTCCACGCTGCAATTGTTTACACACACACGCACACACACACACACACACACACACACATATATATATATATATATATATCTTCGGTACGCAATCTGTCTAGCTCTAAATGTATTCTGAGAGGGAATCGCCCACTTTAACCAATTCTATCACTACCACACCAGTATAAAGTCCATATACCTGAATAGATAAATATGTACACTAAAGAATACTGCTAGTTGTCTTAGTTTGCAGAAAGAGTTTTGAAATCATTGTAACTTCACAGATTCTCAGCTGATATTAATTATATAGTTGAATATTTTAGTGACATTAGTCTGTTTTAAAACCATGCTTCTATCATGTATCTAGAAACTTCTTAAATAAGATATATTTTCCACAAATATACGTTTATAACAGTGGCCTCGTTGATACAAATATTGATGTAAGAATGAATGGCGTTAGGCAGACGAGATTGCTTACGCATTTATCCAGTTCCGACAGTAACAATTTGACAGTAAATTATAACTGGCCATCACAATTGTTGCGCCTACAACGACTTTCGCCAATAATATTCATGCATCTATGATGCTTAGGAATATTTTCTGCAGGCCCGATTCAGTATCATATCATTATCCTAGAAATGTGTGTTACTTTCGTTCTATCACCATAGAAACTATGGTGAATAATTCTTTGTAAACACATTGAGGGATAGATATTAAGCATTCTCGATTTGTTTGGAAAGGTTATAGAATCGAAACTCTTCTAACATTTCCGAAACTTTGAAAACAAAAACTTCCAACACGCTACATTGTCTGGAGAAAATTATTTCTAAAGGTCGAAGCAATAAAGAAATAGCTGAAAGCAGATAAAAAGTTAACTAATTTATCGACCGCCGATTTCATTCTAAATTTATTTTCTATAAGATAATTTCCTACTAAAATGTTTCCAAACTAAATTGTAAGAAGAATAAGATCATTTTTTTTTGCTTGCAGATTTACTACAATGTGGAATTGTAATATTTATGAAAGGATCTAATCGAACCAAGTATTTAAATGCATAAATGCTGATAAGACATGAAGTGTGGCTTCAGAAATTGTAGTACACATAAACACTAATTGTAATCTATAATGGAACACACATTGACTATATAATTCCTAATTTCATATTTATAATTGAGTATCTACTGCATGTACGAATACTAAATTTACTAGACGTATGTATACGCAGAATAGTTAACACACATTATGTTATTAAACTGTTAGAGAAACCTCTTATATTTATAGCCTGAATACATCTAAAGTCCTAAACAGAATCTATGAAATATTACATTCATTAGTAAACAGGTTTTTACTTGAAATATATTCCATTCTTTAAAAAGGCTTCAATATCTAAAGCAATTGGAACGCTTTCCGCTCTGAAATGTTTCAGAACTATGGTCTCTGAAAGGCATACAAATGAACGAACAACGGAATTATGTGTCTGTTTAGATATACGTCAGTGTCCCTTTTGTGGCTAACCCGTAGTTTTCTTAAGAATAGAGTGTCGAGTACATGTTACCAAACATTACACCTTTTAAAAAAGAGTTTGATGTGAATTTGGGGAGACTTGCTTATAATTCTAGCAGATCGAATGACAACGTAAACTGTACGTCGTAGGAGCTCATTGCTCAGATTCTCTTTCACAACTTAAGAAAGGAAATGTAATGTGTGATTATTCACAATATGTGAGAAATGTTCCTTATATTTATTATATTTCTAATAGTTTACTGGTTGTAAATCATGAAATGGTTTCGGTGGTCATAAATTATTCCCATACGAAATGAAATTTTCCATGAAACATTTTCATTAATGAACGTTTTTTCCTAGTTAAATCTGTTACGAAAGCTGACATTGATTCAGGTCAAATCGATGCAATCACACACACACACACACAAACACACACACACACACACACACACACACACACACACACAAACACACACACACATATACACACACATATACACATACACACACGTACAAACAAACACGCACGCGTGCGCGCACACACGCTGTCTCATCTAAACCTAAACGAAAGAAGCAATGAAATAATGTGTCAATTTAGATTTTATTTTGTTCCGGAAGGCTTGATATTTCAACATTTAGTCAGGTGTGTTCCTGCCAATACCTTCGAGCGTTAGCGTTCGACTTTTGACGCATCAGATGTAATTGATCACGAACTCATGACATTGTGATACATAAAGTAGAAAATATATCTGATATGATTCCACATTTCGTAATCACCTACCACTAGTACACATCAGAATTATTTATTTAGTACTTACACTAACAAGTAATGTTAGATCCACACTCATACATACACATGCTGAGATATCAACCCATAAATCCCTCCCCTTTTGACCAAAACGATTCTGTTGTCAGAAATCAAACAAACAAATTAACAAAGAGCTAATTTTGTTTTTGCTAATACAATCAATGAGAGGAGAATTAAAATATTTCAGCGATTCTCTCTCATCCTTATGCTTCACTTTGCCTAATGAAAATTTATGGCTATATCAAAGAAATGTAATTACACTGCACTCTTAAACTCCACACTGGTGTTGGTAATTTATTAATATTATTATTCAAAACAGTTCAAAAATTGATTTTAACGCCCTAAATATTAGAAAAAATCACAAATAGCTTTATTGAAAGGAACTGACAAAAATCATTTATAATAAAAACAAAACCCCAAAATTGTTTATTGCGGTGATATTTGCATAATTAGTTCATTTGTCTCAAGGAACAGCTGAAGCTCACAGAAAACAGAAATTAGATTATCAAAAAATCAAAGCCATAGTAGTTACTAAATTTGGATGAATCTCACTCACTCAATAACTTTTAGTCCCTGTACGCAAACACTCACTCACTTGCTCATACACACATGTGTACATATAGACACACACATGTGTATGTTACTTTGCGTGTATATTTGCGCGTCTGTGGCTAAAGACACAAAATTACTCAATACAATACGATCGACTCGTCTAAGCAAATTATAACTCCCTAAAAGAGCTCAACTACTAATTATAAACAATTATATGTTACTAATGGCTTCGTTATACGTCTAAAGAGAAGGAATAATATTGAAAGGGAAAATTCACGATGGACTATATTAGAAACTGCGTAGTACTGTCTCACAGTCCCTATTGCCACTAACAATTATTCCTGTGGCCATTAATTATATTAGATGGGATCGAAAGAGCAGTATTCCACGTGACTAGTGAATTTATTGCACTGAGTCACGCGGGTGTGAATATAAACGGCGAACATGGTATAAAGAACCGCCACGCGTTGATCTACATTCAACCAGGATAGTGTCACCATTCCAAGTTGTGGATATTTCAAAAAGCATTCCACATGATTTTTTGTTTTTTATTCTACAAAAACCGGCTGGAAACTTCCACAAATCTCAACTGCTTGAAATACGTCATGAAACTTATTACTGTAAATGCTTATAAATTACTTGAATTACAATATTAATTAAAAGCGCAGAAATAAACGAATAAAGCAAATCTGTGATAAACTATATAAATATGATAAGAGTATTATTATTTCAATCGCTTTCGCGTGAAACACTTGTTTCTCTGAGTATTCAATTCCTAAAGCATGATCGAAAAAGCAAGTGACATACAAACATGCACATACGTAGGTACGTACATAAATACATACATACCACATACATACACACACGCACATGCATACACATATATACACATACATACATATACACACGCACCCACGCACGTACACACACACGTACACACACACGCATACTCACACGCACTCTCTCTCACACACGCAGGCACACACACATACACACACACACATGTATAATGGAGACGGGAAATTTGAGGACGCGTTTGGCAGTTTTAATATTCTCTGTGAATTTAGCTAGTTACTGTCACCACTCATCCGAAGATATAGCGTGTGCTGCTTTTCCACTATAAAATTCGATTTTTGACAGGTATTTCGATTATAATACAAATCATATTCTTTTCTTCTCTAGACACAATGCCCGAAACTTTGGTGGTTGGGGACAGTCGATTACATCGACCCCAGTACGCAATTGGTACTTAATTTATCGACCCCGAAAGGATGAAAGGCAAAGTCAACCTCAGTGGAATTTTGAATTCAGAACGTAAAGACAGATGAAATATCGCTAAACGTTTCGCCGGCGTGCTAACGTTTCTTATTTCGGTATTGCCCACAAAGGGCTAAACATAGAAGAGGCAAACAAAGACAGACAAAGAGATTAAGTCGATTACATCGACCCCAGTGCGTAACTGGTACTTAATTTATCGACCCCAAAAGGATGAAAGGCAAAGTCGACCTCGGGGAATTTGACGTAATGGCAGACAAAATACCGCTAAGCATTTCGCCCGGCGTGCTAACGTTTCTGCCAGATCGCGGCCTTATTCACACAAATTATATTGCATTAGTTATTTCCTGTTTCGTGCATGTATAACTCTCGTAATATGGCTTCAATCTGGAAAGTCTCAGTTAAAGAAAGACAATGAAACGCTAACAGAACGCAAATAGAAAACTGTGTTATTTTTAAGGGACCGTAATTCCTAAGACACAAGCGATGTGATGAAATAATACTGTCGAAATACCAGCATTCTTCAACACAGATAGGAGTAACCGACAAATTTGCCTCAAATAAAATACTACAATTTAGAATAGAATATGAACCTTAAATAAAGTAGTAAAGATTCAATCGAAAAAATTCAATAGAAAATGGCCAGGCATAGATTATCATTAGATATATATCCGCTGTAAAAATGCAGTTTTTGGATAAGAATATCATTAGAAATTATTGTCAAATTATTAATTCAAATACAATGAGATATATGTCTTATTTAAAAGAATATATATTTAAAACACTGTAAGGTGGTGAACGACATTTTCCTCACAGAAAAACCACGAACGCTTTAAGATTTTGACTCGCTTAGACATTTCAGATAAATACATTTGTCACAAGCTTCGCCTAAAACTATTATTCAGATTACTTCGCTGCAAACTGATTTTATTAAGTATTACATGTAGCCTGTAAAAACAGTTGTAAATTTGCAATAAAAATCACTGGGTTCATACAGTTTCTGGGGATAAATTTGGTGATTAATCAACATTAATCTAGCAGAAACTAAATACATATTTTTAAAACTGTGTGCATAGTTCCAATTAACTTTCCCATAAGATTATTTTACGTATCCATTTTCAACTTCGATGACTGCTTCAATGCGAGACCAGAGTCATTGATATGCTGCACCTTATGGTTCTTAATAATTTCAGATATCACGTTGACAATGGCTGCCTTGGTATTGTGCTGTTGTCCATTAGTCCCCTTTTCAACACAGCTCCAAAAGTAGTGGTCCATGTTCTTTAAATTTGAGTGGGGATTGGAGGTCATAAGTTCGGTATTACTCGATCTTATATGTTGCTTGAAAGCTGTCATTGTTTGAAGTAGGTGCTGCATATAACCTCCCACTGCAAACTTCATTCATCCAGGACTTAAACAACTTATCCAGCAGCACTAATTTTCAAACCATTTTACTCCCAACAAACCATCACAGTTGTTATAAACTCTGTGCGCATCACTCCGGGGCCATCGCAAAGATCTGCACATAACACTTTTATATCTCCTATTAGACTTTTGTTCTTTAATGATGTTTTATCATTAGAAAAGTAAAAGCAAAATGGCCCGTGCCTGAGTTTTTTAAAACTTTGTTAAGTAAAGGCTTGGCACGGATCATACGGTGTTTCTCTGTGCCTTTGTAGATATGCATTTGTTTGTCATCAGTAAATACGACTTCGATCGAATATTCTCGTGAACCATAGTTCTCTAAGTTCCATCTGACACTTAATTTCATGCATTGATTTTCCAGGATCATCATCGATAATGTTCTGAACCTGTTGGAGGAATTGTCGTGTCCTTGTAGTGTCTGAACATTTACAAAGATTTTCCTTTTGATACATCTAAAACAACTTCGCATGAGTTTTCCAATTCTATTCAAATTTTGTATACAAAAGACTATGTAGCGTTTAGAAAATTGGCACTTTCTGAATCACTTCCGCACAAATGATATCAATAATAGAATGTCTTTTCATTTCTGTTTTTAACATTTATCTGGAAATGTTATCAATCGGGAAAATAGTTAGATACTGATTTTTCTAGTTCTGTTCCGTGGTTGAAACAATGAAACTGTAAAAATGTTGGAAGAACTGGCGCTAGAATATCGTATAATATTTCTGTTATTCGTATTAGACGTGCATTGAGCATACATTATGATGAAAAATTACGAGTACTCAGAAGTCTGGAATGTAGAATAGTACGATGCTTTTACACAAACAATAATCTAGTTCGAGATGTAGCTAGAGCCTCTACAGAATGATGTACATTTACCTAGATATGCACTAAAAACTGGAAAGATATTTCTAAGGAATAATTGCAACCATTTATATATGTGAGACCTATTTTATTAAGCCTTTTAGGTGAATAGTTCAATATGGCTGGAGTCTATGTATTTAACTCATACATTGTAAGTTTTCTCTGTTTTGTAACACGATCATTAATGGTGAGACAGTGAGGGAGCTGCTATTTAGTAGACCAAACTGTAACATCTTTCTTAGATATGATGTTATTGTTCTCTCCTAAATAGCCTATTACTTTTTTCACATCCCTGTAGAAACCTTTTCATCGTACATATAAAACTACAATACAATCCTAATCCTTATTCCTCCCTGGTACAGAAAACTTAGCAACTAGAACCTTGGGTGACAAACTGAAAAATTCGAAACTATGGTTTATTAATTTTTTTTTTTTTTTGCATTTCCGTATGTATTACGCATGTCTATTACATTTTGCTAACATCATAGTTCCGCATCATTTCATCGACCACTCTCTTTCTCTCTCTCTCTCTCTCTCTCTCTCTCTCTCTCTCTCTCTCTCTCTCTCTCTCTCTCAACTCTCTCTCTCTCTCTCTCTCTCTATATATATATATATATATATATATATAGCAAAAGCAGACAATTAGATAGACGGACATTAACATACACATGTATATGTTTGTGTGTATGTGTGTGCGTGGGCGTGTGTGCATTTTGTATGTGTTTGCGCGCGCGCGTGCGTGCGTGCGTGTGTAGTGTTGGTGGTGTCTGAAATTGTGTATATTCGCTTTTGTATAAGGTAAATATTACATGAATATAAACACTGATTACGTTATATTGTTTTGTTTTATTTTGCTCTTCACTCATGAACTGAGTGATTTTAAATAATAAAATGTAGTGCAATTAGAGAAACAAACAGTGTTATTGCTCTCTTTGAAATATTGGTAGAAATATATCAATACACAAGTTCATTAGTATGTGTCCAAGCAGGTCAAAGATATTTACCGGTTCAAAGAAGATAGCATTAATGAAATATGTTCAGATCTCCCGTAGTCTAATTATACTAATTATAATTACAGCCTACCGATGTAAATGCTGAATATAAATGTCCAGCGAATCAAGAAATTGCAATTTTTATATTAAAATTGTTGAACGGGAATTATGCTCTCCAAGTGTTAAATGAATTCATTTATGATTCAAACAAACATTACAACTGACCTGCTATTTTAGACTATAATGAATTTCTACTTTGTTTAATTCCAAAGAAATGGGGGCCGATCTAAATATAAGGAATTCTTTTACTGAATCAATATACAGTTGTGATCATTTGTGGCAAAACTCAAGCAGAAATGATTTGACTTGTTTTAAATCGCTCTGATTATAAAGATACGATATAACGTTTTGGATTATTGGTGATTCATATCTCGTTGCACTTGTATCGCGTTATATCTGTACTTAACGATTTTCAATAATTTCGAATTTACCTATACAAAATATGGCATAATCTCATATATCCATTTGTATATATATATATATGTTTCAGAATACATCTACTTTTACTAGCGTTGGCGATTCATCGATCTAGAAATGAATTCATATCACTGACTTCTAATTACCAACCATGTATACTATCTAATCATTTTAAATTGTAAAAGTATCGAATTCTGCATGACATCATGCAGTATTTGTCAAATATGAAAATTTCGTTCTTCCTATCTGTTAGTTAATCTGAAAGCAAAAATGGGTCAGAAGAACGCGTCCATGCTATTCTCAAGTTAAACCAACGCAACTCTTCATAATAGTTTCAAGATTAATGAAATATAAACATTTTCACCTGGACTAAAATTAATATTTTAAACGACGTACACAACACGCAAAAAAGAAATTCTACATCACATAAAATATAAACAATTTGTTTAACAATTAAATCAATGTAGTAAACACCATACACAACATGAAGTCTAAACATTGTTGGTTCACAGGAATTGAGATACGAAATTGGAAAAAATAAATGAATTTATCTCCAATATACGTTATTTTTCTCTTGAATAAAATGCATCCAATCAGTCAAAACAGATATGGTGGTATGAGGTATTACTTACTATATATTATTACAATTGCCAATATGAAAACGAATATTATAACAGAAATTATAACTGCATCGTCGCGTCGCTTCTAGATGTTGCAAAGTCACGATATTTCTAAGTGAGGAAATGAAATTTGTGGCATTCATTTCTATTTCTGAGTGGTTTAACAAACAAATTAAAACAGAGCATTGTTTCGTTCACATTATTTGAGCACGATGCTCCTAGCATTACCTCTATGATATTGATCTGGCTTGAGGATAAAACTGCATAGGCTGTTGACGCAAACCGAATACATATGTAGTATGTACTTCGTTGCTTCCAAGTATGTGAATGGAAACCTCACTTTCTTAAATAGATAACGGATAATGTTTATCCTTATTAAAAAAATCTAGAAGGATCCGTTACTTGTTACTTTGAAACTGCTTTCGTGGACAAAATCCAAAGAGTCACATCCTTTACTGGTAGTCTTGGAATTTTTCTGTGCTTGTTCATTCTTATTTTACAGTCATATTTCATAATTTATTTCCATTACATATCCTTTCCTTTTTTCTCTTATTTTACATTTAAATAGTATATTCGTGACTCTATAAATTAGTTGGTATTCAAGAATTTTGATCGAATTATGTCTAAATTTATAGATTTGCACTCATTAAATTATGGGAATATTTAACAGCAACTACAATACCATTTGAATTTGTTTTACTTATTTAGTTCTTTTTTCTCATTCCATTTTGTCTCAGAAGGGCGATACCAAGCAATACATACATAAGTTCATGTAATTGCAACCTAGAGGGGATTTCGAAAACCTGCTAGCTCTTCCGGAATTATTATATTGTTGAAATGCCGGAAACCCTATTGGAGACAAATAATTCTTCACAGGTAAATACCAAGAGGTACTTTGATGTTACATAGCTATATCATCGACAATATATGTCTATAACTGAGTACATATGAATGTATGCATACATGTATGCATGTGTATGCGTGTGTGGGGGTTGGGTGGGTTTGTATAAATGTGGATGCGTCTGCGTATGTGTGTGTACACAGAAATGTATATTACAAAAGGTATAATAGCCATTAATAATTTCAGATGAATCATCTACGAATTTATTTCTAACGTGGCAAAACATACTTGATAAATAATATGGTGAGTGCATTGGCCACCTACCAGTACGTGTATGTATTTAGTTGCAGTCGAATACATACAAAGACTCTATTGCTATAACATTGCATTCCAAACAGCGTTGGCTTTGAAGTAATAAAAAGGGTTTAATTCGTACATTTTGTATACTTCGACCGTCAGTTTTGTTCTCGAATGCTGAAAGTGTTTGAAACTCAATTTTACTACTCCACCCGAGTGTGCTCGTGTGTTTATTCTACTTCCGCAACAAGATATTAGTATATTAATATTTGAAGATGTTAACCATGAAATGCTCAAATGTAATATAATGTATTGACCCCAGTAGCATACTTATAAGTACTATGTATACAACTAATATTTGAGTGGCACTAAATAAAATTATATTGCTGCAGGAAATAATTGATATTTTACTGCAATATTTGCTCAGAATTTATAGAGGTAAATTCTTCTTTATTGCACCCTGTCAAGTGAAAAACCTCAAAATAGCTTTATTATAAAAATCCCACAAGCAAAACATAAAAATGCTTTTTTTTTTTTCATGTATTCAGCTCATGTCATTTCATAGCAACACATGAAGAATAAGATATTTGTTGGGCCTGTATTTCCTTTGAGGCAATTTGTAATATGATGATGGATACTTTTGTTTATGCCAACACACTACGAAATGGAAACAAAACCATGTACGATATTTGCAAATTAAGAACTAATATTATAGGGTTACCCAAAGTTGTTACAAGGGGATCTGGCTTTAGAGCCAAAATTTAGTAAAAACACGTTTGGTGGTGGTGGTGGTGGTGGTGGTGGTGTGTGTGTGTAGGGGGGTTAACAATTAGAATAAATTAATCGGACTCCAGCATTTGAATTCTGTTTATTTTATCAATTTCAGAAAAAACTAAGGAAAAGTTATCGTATAAATTATAATGGAAACAGAATATCATGTACATAAACATTGTAATAGATTGAATGCGGTGCTTTAGCTAATCTGTACAATTACAATGTCTTATATTGCATTCACCGAAAATATTATAGAACAGAATGAAACACCGTGTTCATTTCTATTTTGTGCAAAATGAAAATTGACGAAAAATATTACCAACAAGGTATTGATATTTTCTTTTAATTTTACGATGTCTGAAAGTTAAATTCAGTTTTGGTGCATAGAGTCAAAATATGTTTAGGGGTAGTGGTATTTAAAATCACATTACATACACATTGGGTGATATATGTACGTATTCAAATAGGTGCATATTGTAAAATGTATGCCTGTGAACATATATTGGTCATTCTATGGTGCACATTCAGTGATTAGATACGTAAACTAAATCTTGATATATCGGTTGTTAACAGCGAAGGTTTTCGCTAAAAATTTCAACTCAAACAAGTGTTAAACCTATGAATGTGTATGTAGGCATGCATATATATATATATATATATATATATATATATATATATATATATATATATATATATATATATATATATATATATATATATATATATATATATATATATATATATACATACATATATATATATATATATATATATATAGGTAAAGCACATTTTAGAGGTAATACTTGATAATTGCAAGCACCTGTATATGCCAGATAGTGGCCGAGGTGAAAGAATAAATTAAAAGCGTAAAATTAAAACAGAACATAAAGGATTCCGCGGTACACGTGTTTCAAGCTTTATACACAAACAGACATTATATGGGTATATAATTGATAGACAGGATGGTATAAAGCTATCTTCAGCCGCAAATATATTCTTTCCCAAGATTATATCACAAAAAAGAAATCACCAGGAAAAAAGAAAAAGAGAGAGAAACAGGAGAGAGAAAAAGGGGAAGTCCACTTGGTATTATCCATTGTAATATCCCTTGTAAAATGTTTATCCTTTAAGTTGAAACATTTACATAAAAGTTCATCGGTATTCCGAAATCTGTCCATATTGTGCCACAATTCAGTGAACCCTGAATTGTGGCACAATAAGAAAAGATGCTGTCAGCCTCATGAATGTAAACTCGGTCAAAGGATGCACTTCGACACTTGGTAGTTAAAAGATTTTGCCGAAGGGATATGATGCGACATTCAAAGGCATTTTCGATCGATACTACGCCTCTGCTTTGTTTGCGTTTTAGGTATGCCACTGTTTATGCGGAAATTATGTGAGCTTGTGAGTAGTTTTCGGTTTCCACATCAACACTCGGATCACATCAAGCTTTCACCTAAGCAGCTCAAATACTGGTATTAGTACTGGCACTACAAGCACATTCTGAGCCACAGTTTTATTGAATGCAGACAGTTCTGAGGTTCAAATTTTCTTTATTCGGCTGTAATAATCTTTAATGACACGCATTTTGTTACAGGTGCCGTTGTAAGGTATGTTTTCATCCACCCCTAGATACCTGTAAAATTCCTCGTCAGATATAGGGGAAACACTCAAGTTATTGATGGAGATGTTAGTAATCTTGTTTATAGTTCTCCCCCTTTTTACAACCATATAACATCATTTGAGAATATTGTAAGTAGGTGCAGGTTATTTTTCATCTCATGCATATTCTTTGCATAAAATTTCAATTCATTTACAAAGAGACACTGTGTAATTTTGGTATTTCTGTTTCCTTGTGAACCAGTGAGGTATCCTTGAGACTTCCTTAACATGACTGACATGGGGTTTGAAGGAAGTATAAACAGGTTTTGGGTTTAACTGGCCTTTTTAGCAAGGTCTCCACTTTATGTATAAAGATTCTATACGCTATTATATGTATATATATATATATCCAAAGTTTTAAATGTTTACATTTAAGAAAGAGATTTGACGCCGATGTCCATATCAATGTATTTAATCCGATGTTAACATTTCTGTATACAGCTATATTTGACCACTAAGTATAAGTTAAATATATCAGTTGCCATACACTTCATAAGGAATAACTTTCTGTAGAACAAAAACAACCCCAAAAAACACATAATGAATTAATCGAACAAAATCAAAAATTCAAAATTTTAAATCCATACCGCATTTCCAGCGTTAAGCGGTCTACGATAATTTTTCTCTTTTTATAACTAATTCCAATAAAGGGAGGTAACTCCTTGCCATATTCTATGATTCTATTACAATTATTGCTGAAATTTCTAATATTAGTTATTCAAAGCACATAAATTATATTATCCACTGCAAAGCCCACAATTACTATTGGCAAACCGTGCATTGATATGCCTGCCTTAAAGTCCAATATTATACTACATAGTACTATAAAATATGAACCATAAATAAATAATAAATAATAAATAACGTTCCATTGCAATACGAATAATTATTTCTAGTTTTTTTCCAAAATCCACATGTGTTATATTTAAGTTATATAGTAATACATTAATATTGCCTGCTTTAGGACCTAATATTATATTCTATGCACTCCATGTCATAAATTATAAACATTTATATACATATATGTATGTATGTATATAAACTCACCAGTTGAAATATATATGGTTCAGGCATATTCGAACCCGCAATAAAGCCATTTGCGGTATTTTATCATGGAGATAAATTCTCGATACAGACGTAGGTGCAACCACACCAGGTCACTTAGAAGTGCACCCCACTCAGACTGATGGATGCATGCATTTTGGAGTAGTTATATCTCCGCTTCACTCCAAAAGCGGAGAGAGAGTAGTGAGAGAGTGGGAGAGAGAGTAAGAGAGAGAGGTTTTACTATCTGTTTCTACGTACACGCTTCTATTTTCATAAAGTCAGAGAATTATGATTGTCTTCAAGCAAACACCCTGATTCGTAATTTATTTTTAATTGCAACAGGTTTTTTTTTTGTTTCTAAGCCCAGCATTCTGAAAATTACTGACGCATGAAGTACGAATAATAACCATGGGAAAACGAAAAGAAATTAATTTCTGAGTGTCATGAATGAAGCATGAAAACGTAAGTACATAATATTTGTTAAGACGCAGTATGAATATTGACCTTTAATTCTTCATGTCTACGGCTATTGTTGTTGATGATTTTAGCTCCATGTTCTGCTCTGATTGAGAATATCTATAACGTAAATTGTAGAAGCAGTAAATATACAGTATGCTTCTTGGACTTATCTGTGCAAATTCCTTCCTTTTTAAACACAGTAGGATGTGATTTGAGGATATTTGTCTGTCATTTCTAGCATTTCTAACTATGTCTAATGCATTTGTGCGTATATATTTATTCGCAACTTTCTGCCAATGAACATAACTTTAGATGTGAACATCTAAAATATTCACGCCACGTTTTTAAGCAATGAATTATTAAAGCGCATGCCCTTATGCAATTACGAATTACATGGCAACTTTGTAAAATTTTAAATAGCAAGCTTCCTTAACAGACTACCTCATGCATACGTAAAAACGAAACAATTCGAAAATGTCATAACACCATGTTTTGCTATTGCAACATCAAAATAAATGTTGAGACGATAGAGATGACGATGGTGAGGATGAAAGATGAAGGTGATAATAAAAAGTAACGAGATATAATAAGTAGAGTGAAAACATTAATAAAAGCGTATATAAAGAAAATATAGACGATGATGATGATGGGCATCAGGGAAGATGGTAGTGAATCTCTGTTGGTTACTCTCCTTTATATGAGAATGGACAATCGGATAAAGTGAGAAACAATACTGAAAAGAATGGAAGTCTCATATTTTAAGTACAAAAATATAAACAACAATATCTATAACATTAATGACATTGATAATTTCTGCTTAATCCGTAATATCCCTTTAATTACCGATAAAAATAATAACAATATTTCTACTACTATTAAAAACAGTGGTTTCTTTAATCGGCACGGAAGCATTAAAAGGGTAAATGACGATTGTTCTACTAAAATTGTCACATTCATTTATGAATGTAATTAATTACTTTTAGAAGTATATATATATATATATATATATATATATATAGTTTTAAACAGCAGAGTGGTGGAGGAAGCTTGCATCGTGCATGAAAAACGTCAACAAAAATATATAATGGAATTGCTCTCCCGGGCAGGCAGCCTCCTTGGGCTAAACATGGAACTAAATATATAAATGTAGAACTGGCATGGCATGCAATCAAAAGACAATTATTTTTGTTAGAAATGAAACCTCAAAGCGTAAAATTATTTTAATACAATCACAGGCAAAAATGTTTGTATCAGGTGCAAGCAAATATATATGAGAAAGCATTGAAAAATTGGCTACTGAAATAAATATTATTTGAAATCTTTTGTACGTTGATTAGAGTATTATGCCTTTGTAAAGTAATAATGGTTCACATCACGTGATTCAGGATCTTGCTTATGGAAGAAAACTGACGAAGAACGCTTAGTCTAATTAATTATACACAGAAGTTACAATCGTTAACTTTAGAAGTCATCACATACATCGCTTTACGTACTTGATGTTCTTTTTTCGATACCAAAGAAAGAAATTCCATGTTATATTCAGAAGTACCAGTGTATGAATACGATTCTTTCAGCGGTGGTTTCATGCCCAAGTGTGTTACAAAATACTAAACACTTTTAGTCCATCGCATAATTTTATTTTTGGTATTGTTCGATGACAGTATTGCATATATAGAATTCGAGATCATTGACAACTACTCAATATTTGAATCGATACATTAGAAAATATGAAGAATGAAAGCATGTCTGGTAACTGTAGAACAGGAAACACTCGGCTGAATGTCGAATTCCTATTTCAAAAAGAATCAACTACAAATATAATAACAAATTCAATCAACGGCACCTGTAACAAAACACGTGTCATTAAAGATTATTACAGGCGAATAAAAAAAATTTGAACCACAGAACTGTCTGCATTCAATAAAACATTACAATGGAAGACAAATCAACCCCATTACAAAAGCCACCATATGTAGGTCAAATAAAGAAATGTTAAAGTAAATAATAGGTAGAAGAAGTAAAAGAAGAATGATGATAGTGATGATGACGATAGTGATGATGACGATAGTGATGATGACGATAGTGAAGATGACAATGATAATGTTTATAATAATGTTGATGATGACGACGATGAGAAAGAGAAAAAAGAAGAGAAATTAAACAAAAAATGAACATTTTTAACAGCAAGTGAAGAGGTCCAATATTAGTATTAGTGTTATTCTGCTTGAAATCCCGAGTTGTTCATATTTTACTTATTTGAAAGTCCTTTTCAAGACAGTACGACAGAATATTTACTGCTATTTTAGCTATCTGACCGGCTCCTATCACCCGAAGCATTACTGAGTAAGTAAAGAGATGTAAAGTGTAATGAAATGAACTTCCCAGAAACAACAAAATGCCTATAATAATTTAGCCAATAACAGACACAAGAGTTCATATAAATATTTCATCAGAACATCAAATAATTAGAAAAGTAACACCAAAGAATGCGGAAAACATTCATAATTGACTCTTGCTCTTGGTTTAAAACAGGATTGTACTGGCAAACATATAATCTCTCGAAACAAATGAAACAGTAGTCACTTTTCGATTCAATAACATTCATGTTATTGCATATCACTTGAAGGAAAGTAAATTAATATCAATGTGATAAATATGTTATATATGTATTTACTGTTTTCATGAACGAATGCAATACACAAACGTTCTGATCTAAAATGGGAAATAATGACAACGTAATAGGTTCGAACAGGTTGCTTTATCAAATTTGTAGGAAATAAATAAATGTAAATTTAAGCAAGCAGTGCATAGATGTATGTACAAATTTACAATATATTTTATAAGATTACAGCCACGCACTCATAGATATTATATGTGATATAGATATTCTATACGTCTATATATGTATCTGCATATATTGACACACATATATGTTTGCACACACACACACATGTCTTTAAACATTTGTAACTGCATTTACTGCTTAAAACACATACAACGATGTTTCCAACATATTTTGTCTTGCAGCAATATGAATGAATGGCAACAGTGGTAACGAAACTGCCATCATTAATTTGCCGAACAATTTAAGGTTATAATCCTAACTACAGTCACCGCGCTTCAAGCCTAAGTATATCTGAATTGTAGCTATAATAAATTTTAGATATAAGTCTGCATAGTTTGCGAAATATTGTGTACTTAAAACTGTCCGTGAAATTTCGTTTGAAGAGATTATTATTTTGTTTTGTTTCTTACGAATTAACCGCAAAAAGAAATAAAGTGTCGTTATGTTTTCAAAGCTTCTGTGACAAGGAAGCTGAGAAGTCATCATCAGCAGACTGAATGCGTCAAATATTCGAGAAGAGGATCTGTAGGTCAATTCAGCCTACACAATCAGTCTCCATCCAACAAATTTTACTCAAAAGGTTTTGGTCGACTTGAGACTGCGTAAGAAAGCAATATCCTATCGAAACGCAATGTCTAAATGAACTGTTTAACCACGCAGCCATTTCTGCACTAATTTATTTGTAGCTATGAGATGCAAAATGTAAAATAGGTTAGAAACATACTCCTATAGAAAATAATTATGAGATTATGTTACAATAATGCCGTAAGGCTAATTGATTTTGAAGCCTATTTATGCAATAAACTGCAAATGACATCCAGAATATATCAGGAAATCATGTAGCATGAAAATTCTCAACGAAACACACACGCGCGCCGCGCGCCCGTATACACTTACATGCACACACGCACGCGCATGGATACAAATATAATGTTTTTCTTTGATTATTAAATTCTAAGAAATCAGTGATTAAGAACAACTTTGATTTTCCAGGTAAAAATACTTAACGAAAATGTATATGAACGCACGTTGTTTCTATGCTGAGATGTGTTTCATGCGATCGAAAATTAATGAACACAAAAGAAATCTTTGTGACCGCTATCATTGTTTACCAAGAGTAGGTGTTCTTGTCGTATCTCTCAATATACCCTTTTGTTAAAATGTGGGATAGCAAAAGCACATTTCCTCGGATCAAATGTCATATGGCGTCTTCTTACGGCATGTTTCGAATTCAAGTCCCGCAAGAAACTTGTGTCAATGTGAAGGACCAATATATATATATATATATATATATATATATATATATATATATATATATATATATATATATATATATATATATATATATATATATATATACATACATACATACATACATACATATATATGATATATATATATATATATATATATATACGTATATATATTATTAAATGTATTTATTTTCTCTTAGTTAACAATTAACTCCCACAAAGTAAATTGGTTAATAGATACCAGGGTAGCAAAGATCACAAAATGACTGTGGTGTAACTCCTGTTTATGAGGTAGAAACTCCGTGTTATTTTGGGTATTTGAGTAAATATAAAGTTTTATAAATGCAGTAATACGCATATGTTAAATGAATTCTTTTATTTCCGACATATGTTTCGAAGATTACAAATGGTTCCTTCCAAAGGAACGAGTGATGTTGATAAAGATGTAATCTTCTCTTCAGGGAAATACATAAGAGCCAACTTAACCGTAAGACATTTTGACCGAATGTGATAACTGTGGGTAGAGAAGATTGCTACCTATCTTATTCGAAAAAACCGCTGGAAGTTGCAACGCTACGTGACAGTACATTGAACAAGGAAGAAAGAAAAGAAGGAAAAGAAGAAATTTCCGATCCGTTCCTGTCAGTTCTTGCTGATAGGCTGTATAAAATATCAACATTTTTTCAGACATTGAAATCGGCAATAGCTAGCAGATAATGCAAATGTCATGCGCATATTTGCTGAATGGAAGTAGTTTCTCGTTGGCTGGTGTATGACCACCGTCGCTGGATCTCATGCAGTTCTTGCCTTTCGTAACTTCACACTCTATATTTCCAATACAGCTTTATCATTGTTTTAAGTGCAATGGTATAGAAGCATGCATATATATATATATATATATATATATATATATATATATATATATATATATATATATATATATATATATATATATATATATATATGCAGTCACGCTTACAAAGACAAATGCACATCCACATATATATATATATATATATATATATATATATATATATATATATATATATGTATATATATATATATATATATATATATATATATATATATATATATGTATGTATATATATATATATATTAGTATACATACGTGTGTGTACATATATATAAGGTGAGAAGACATAAAAACACATGTAAGTTGAACGAAAAGATCAAACGTCAACAATATACCAACTTAACATTTAGATGTCAATAATCAGTTTAAAGAAAACCTCAACTCTCTTTAAATGTCACACAAACATCTTTTGTGTGAATTGAAATAGTGTTGTTTCTGTGAGTTGTTTGGCTTTCTTATCATTCAGGTTATCTTGGCTGTTGTCTCCCTAAGTATTTCTATATAATGTGTTCTTGAGTAACTATTCAGCTCATTTAAAACACCCCCACACATTCATACACACATGCACACTCAAGCACTCACACGCATGCATGCACACAAACAATCGCTTACATGCGGATACAACTATCTATCTATCTATCTATCTATCTATCTATCTATCTATCTATCTATCTATCTATATATATATATATATATATATCTATATGTACACACACACACACACATCAGGTTGAGTAAAAGGTAAGCAACGTTTTGAAGCACGAATAATTCATACCGGGTTTTTGCAGAGTTTTGAATGTTTTAAACATTTCTTTTTGCAATTGTCTGATAATACAAACATAGACTTGCCCAAATGCATCAATAAATTAAAATTGATATTTTTTTCACCGTTGTTACAATCATCTGTGACTGAGTTGGTGGTGAATTTTGTTTGTGCGTCGTTCGAGAAGTTAGTGAAGGATTGTTGAATTGGAATTATATTTGTTATTAACAGTTGTGTCTTGAGATACATGTTTTTGCTGCCTTACGGCGGTTTTATTATTACTGTCTCCCTAGTTTGAAGTGGGAAGCGCTTTATTTGTGTCTTCATGATGTATGAATATTTGAATTCTTCAGACGTTTGAAGAAGTATCAGAGAAGTTTAGATATTTCAGACCAGAAGATGGAAAAAATGAAGGTGGATGAAAAAATGAATTTTGCAGCTGCAGCTGGTGAAGCAAGAGACGAGATTAGTTTTAAGAAGGTGGAGTTGAACAAGTACAAGGAAATCCTGCGAAGAGAGGGGCACGAAGTAAATGATCCCTTCTAGAGAAGTTACAAATGACACGCAAAAATGACAATAATATATAGAGCGTATAGTCTGGATGCAAAGAGAATGGCGATAGTGACAAAACTACAAGAAGAGAAGTCTTCGAGACCCATCTGGCAGGGTATCACCTACTTGTCAGGGGGAGTAAATACGCAACTGTGGAGGTGCATGTCACCTACGTCGCCACAGGGAGGAAATGCGCAACTGTGGAGGTGCGGTTTGCATCTGAGGAGAAAGCCAGACAACATTCGGTAGCCTCGCTGGAAACAGACAAAATAATACTTCTGCCTACTTACCTTGGAAGACGTGGTTCCAGTGTAAGAGCAGAAGAAATCTTTCGGAGGTAAATGCCGCTTGGCTGGTGGCTGCAATACTGCTGGATGTAGACGAGAAGACAGCGGTCCTGCAAATAACGACAACGCCACCGAAGAATTGGTAAAGGCAGACCCTGGAGATAATCATCCAGGCTGCTCCAGAGGACCTTGAAAGAATAGTCGACACCATAACGGTGAGAAAGGTGGTGTTACAGTGGAAAGGACAGGAATTCCCGATGTTACAAATGTGGCCTGAAAGGCCACATAAGACTGACCACAAAGACACCAGCAGTACTACAAAGACACCAGCTGACCACAAAGACACCAGCAGTACTACAGGCCCAAAGGAAAATCGCACTCACCTGAAATGAGAAGTGGTACAGGAGTGAGCGTGGAGGAGCCCGGCAAGGAGGATGGTAATGAGACAGAAATGGAGGAAGAGAAAACAGAAGAATGGAAGACAGTAAACCGGAAAAAGAGAAAAAAGAGAACTCAAGGTATTGATGTTACCTCCCATCCTGCCCCCACCCGACCCCATCACGCCTAACTCCTCCCCTCACCCTGCTGACACCAACCACCACCCTAACCCATCAGACAACTGATAGTATAGCTACAAACACATAGGAACCCCAAATTTCCCAACCCCACCCTTTGCGTTCTACTAAGTCATTCATTGAGTTGTGAGACAAAATAATCTGGACGAGGTGATAAAAGTCGATATTAAAGGGTGTGAGGGAGTGCCCTTGCATGTTAATTGTGTATGTATGGACAGAAAGCACTCGCAAAGATCAATTGAGGATTACAGGGAAAATGTTATCATTTCACAAATGGAAATTGATACCAGGGGAATGCAGTCAACGGTAAGTTATCATGAACATTTAAAAGAATTTAACATGGACATATTAAGTGATTTTAAGTGATTAATTGTTTTTAAATGTTTCAATGAGGTCACTTGAATTGTGGGTCCGGGTGGCCTCCATTTTATCCATTCATTTTTTTATACCATCCTTCTCAATTCATTTTATTTCCCCACACTTTTGTCTTTTTCTCCTATCGCTCTATGTTTAGCGCCGTGTAGGCAATAAAGAAATCTGAAATCTGAAATGAAACTGTCAAAGCGCGATATTCAGGCAATTTTGCTACTCAACTTCAAAAACAGAACGTAAAGCAGCTGAAACTGCTCGCGATATCAACGAAACGTTTGGTGAGGAAATGACAAGTGAGTGGTAAGCTTGAAAATGGTTTAATCGATTTCACAGTGAAGACGTATGCCTTGAAGATCGTGAGCGTAGTGGATGCCATCTGTCAACGAGGACGGTCGATTAAAGACCGTCATGGAGAACTATCCACGCAAATCCACTCGAGAACTGGCAAAAGGACTTCAAGTTTGCCGGAAAACTGACTGCAACCATTTGCACGTAATCGGAAAATCAAAAGATGTCGACAAATGGGTACCACACGATTTGAATGAAAATCAGAAAATGCGCAGATATGAAATTTGTTCGTTGCTTCTTCTCCGTAAACAGACCTATCCATTTCCCGACCGTATTGCAACTTGCGATAAGAAGTGGATTTTGTACAATAAAAATTAAAAAAACGTTCTTCGCAGTGGTTGGACCAAACCTTCCATAAACCCGAGCTCTTCAAGAAGATGGTTATGTTGACTGTTTGGTGGTGTACTGCTGGACTCATTCACTATCGCTTCTTAAAACCCGGAAAAACTATTACTGCAGAAACATATTGCCATGAAATTGCTAAAATGAACGAAAACTGCTACTCCTCTGTTCCAGACTGATCAACAGAAGGCGACCAATCATTCTTCGTGACAATGCTCGACAACACGTTTCACTAATGATGCTCCAGAAGTTGAGGGAAATTGGCTACGAAGTTCTTCCTCACCCAGCTTATTCCCCAGACCTTACTCGTATCAGGGTTGTGAATTTTCCGTCTCAGACAAATTTCTGTGAATATTCTCCCACCAATTGCTACTGTGACTGCTGCTGATGAGGTTTTAATTGCTGTTGTTATTACTGTTGTTTTTGAATTTGTTGCTTTTATTATGACAGTTGCTGTTGTTATGGCTCGTTTCACGACAATAGAAATTTTACTCCTCTCCTGATGCTTTTGCAGTCTTTCAAATTATATATCACATTTGACCCTGATATTTTGTTTTAGCTTTGCAATGCAAGTCGATGTAACATTATTCGAATGTATAAACCTAACACTGCATCTCATGTGAAGATTCTTGGTCTGGTAATACACCTTTAAATGTCTTTTCTATTTAATAGAATGAGGAGAGATATGCTCTCCTGGATAGGCGAGATCAACGACATTGTATTTCAGAATGAAAATGGAATGTAGACGGATGGTATGTTTTAAACAGAATAGATGGAGCTATCGAATAAGACACTATACCAACTCTCGACATGCACAAAATTGCTACCCAACCACCTTTCAAAATATTCATATATGCAGGAGAAAGTTGCTACTATGAACCAAACAAGTTCTATTGATGAGATAGAAACTGTGGATGTTTCGGATAGATCTGGGTCTAAAATAAACCGAAGCCTATCTAAATAATTTGTTTCCACTCATCTACAATGGACCAACTCCAAAAATCTTCTTGATCCAAATGTGAACTGCTATTTTTAATATAATATATTCGAACAAACCTTTCGCCATGAAACACTTGGTAGTTGTTTTTAGCAGTATGATAATTAGAACCTCATGAATGTGGCTACCTTGTCTGTTACAAAATATATCGATAGTCATCACCGCACAAAACTTAGGCTCGGGTCAGTGTATTCGATAACTAAAGTCAGTAAGTTAAGTGTAATTTATTTTATTTACATACTATTTCATAGTATCACAAACACCGTTTATATGGCATACTCCCAATAATTATCGATAAAGGTTAGCATGTATTTATATGTTCAACAATAATAACTGATATGTTTATTGCAAGAAATATTAATGACAATTTCGTTGTTTTTGTTTCCGTTTTAAAAACAAGTAAACAATTATTTTACTGTGAGCGTCTGGATGAATTACTACAGACTTTAAAATATTACAGATTGTATAATATATACCTTAAAATATATATAATTCTATTTTCTATACCCGTATATACAAATATGATAAAACATTTCAAGGAACATTTAAACTAAAATAGTCTACATATTAGCACGTTTTGCGTGACTACTGTTCATTTTTAGAAGAATGATTATAGAAAAATAACGATAAAAATGTTTTAAATATTTTTTTCTAAATTTCATTATTAATTCTTATTTCATAGCTAACTGCACCATTTTAAAAGAATTTCCTCTATTTTTAAACCCATCGCAGAATATATATGTGCTTGTGTGTATACATATGGTCTGTACAGTTTCGTTAATTTAATGTTAAGTTCTAGAATTATCTAAACGTTTTAAGTTACAATGTATATATGTGGTAAGAAACTTGCTTCCTAACCACATGCTTCCTAGTTCAGTCCCACTGCGTGGCAACTTGGGCGAGAATTTTCTACAATTGCCTCGGGCCGACCAAATCCTTGTGAGTGGATTTGGTAGACGGAAACTGAAAGAATCCCATCGTATATCTATATCTATATCTATATCTCTCTATCTATCTATCTATCTATCTATCTATCTATCTATCTATCTATCTATCTATATGTCTATCTATCTATCTATCTCTCTCTATATATTTATATATATACATATATATATAAATTGACAGAATGAGATAAGAAAAACCAAGGCAGTAAATAGATTTCATAACATTTATCGAGAAAAGGTCTTACAGTTGTTTCCGGGATATTTTATATATCCCTTCATCAGAGAAGGTTAGAGAAAATGTTTAAGCATTAATTATTGTAGAGAACTATGAAATACAGAAGGAAGTAAGAGAATGAATATTGCAGTGAGATACATAAGAATAGTGCATTTGTAGTTTTATCATTCAAGTAGAATGGTCTATATAAATGGTCAAAAAGTTTTTTGGTGAAGAAATTTTCTTGTACTTGGTGTGTTAGTTCTGATGTTAGTTACATTTGATCATCCCAAGCATAGAACCTTGTAAACAGTGTTGGTCGATCGAGGAGTTTTGTTGGTGTTAAATTAAAATGTGTTGGTAGTGTTAATGGATAGATAGATGGAGGAGATATGTGTATGATTAGAAAGAGGAGGTAGGTCAAATCAAAAACAGGAGAAGAGAATAGGGGGAAAAAGAGAAGTAGCAAAATTCCCTTGTCCGTGACGGAACATACTCCTCCAGTATTGTTCAGATCTCGTCTACAGAGTTCATATTTTTGCGTCCAAATGACTTTTGAAGACTGCTGAATAAATGATGATCAGATGGGGCAATGTGTAGCGAATATGGTGGGTAGGTAGGGCATAGTTTCTCATTCAAACTGCTCCAATCGCTGGAATGTCACCCTCACTCTATGTGGAAGAACACATTTCGTTTTCAGACCAAAGATGGTCGTTTTTCTCCTAGCGCTGAATTTTTCTAGCTCGCAGTAGATCTCATTGTTATCGTTTGGTTTGGATTTAAACCGAACAAATAACCACTTACATGGGTGAAAACTTTTAACATCGGCTGTGTTTAGCCTGAGGTGCCGGTGTTTCTCTTCTCCCCACCCACTGTCTTGGCACTTGACATTTTTATAGAGTATCCATTTCTCGTCACCAGTCACTGTTCGGTCTCAAAAAGGTTCATTTGTGAGACGAGACAGCAAAGAAGACTCTCTGGGCGTCATTAGACTCGGAAAGTTTGTGAGAAACCCATTGCAGGACGAACTCGTTGAGCTCTACAGATCTTCCAGAACGCGGCTCGTCTTCTAGGCTCCAGTTTCCGGTTCGTCTTCTAGGCTTTAGTTCACTAGCTCAAAAACACACATGTGTACATACATACACGCGAACGAGCGCGATTGGAAAAGTCATATAATAAAATACAATATCAAATAACTATTTATGTGAAAAACAGTGCGCTCGAATCACGGTCGTATTAGTTTATATCCTCTTCTTAGAGTCATCAGATTCCCTTTTGTTTTTATTTAAATATCTCCATCTAAAACTGATGACTGCCTTTATATATAAATAATAGGGTAAAAATTTGATATTAATTAATATCAATTGTGATCTTTTTTTAAGTGATCTTTTTCTAGCACATTAACTGTCAACTTTAGTGGCCTCTTTTATATACACAAGTATGGCTGTGTGGTAAGTAGCTTGCTTACCAACCACATGGTTCCGGGTTCAGTCCCACTGGGTGGCACCTTGGGCAAGTGTCTTCTACTATAGCCTCGGGCCGACCAAAGCCTTGTGAGTGGATTTGGTAGACGGAAACTGAAAGAAGCCCGTCGTATATATGTATATATATGTATATATATATGTGTGTGTGTGTGTCTGTGTTTGTCCCTCCAACATCGCTTGACAACCGATGCTGGTGTGTTTACGTCCCCGTAACTTAGCGGTTCGGCAAAAGAGACCGATAGAATAAGTACTAGGCTTCCAAAAATAAGTCCTGGTGTCGATTTGCTCGACTAAAGGCGGTGCTCCAGCATGGCCGCAGTCAAATGACTGAAACAAGTAAAAGAGTAAAAGAGAGTATATATATATATATATATATATATGTATATATATATATATATATATATATATATATATATATATATATAATTCTAAAAGTTTCACTGCATCTTCTGCTATAATTTCAGGTGTCAAAGCCTTTTAATTACATTTAGTAGGCGCAAACAATGCGGAATTCGGTCATACATATAGAATAAATACCACACTTAAAAAACCTACTGGGGCTGATTTAATTGACGAATCCCTTTAACGCGCAGCCTCTGCTACACTTTAGTGTATTTACTGGAAGAGGCTTACCGCTTGACTTTACGAATCTATTTTCTTTCTAAATCTACGCAAGTGAGACGTGTTAACTGATAATGTACTCAGCACCTAAATGTGATTTTCATTTTCGCATAACTACACAGTATTACTGCTTTCGGAAGGACTGGAAATATTATTATGACTTACTATATAAGAGTTATTTAGTTAGTCAAAGATTTGATATGTTTCCTATTTAAATTATTAAGTAGCTAACAGGGCATATATTTATATGTAGAGATAAACATAAAGTAAGAAAACAACGTGATGTGGGCGTGTACATTATTTTAAATATGGAAATCTCAGGAATAGAAAATAAATAAAAGCAATCATTTTGTAATGTTTGGTGAAGCAAAAGAAAAAATAGATGTACAACTATTAAATACGAACGTTGAAATGTAATAAATATTTATAGAATAAATAAGATAAGGTAATAAATCTATCTATCTATCTATCTATCTATCTATCTATCTATCTATCTATCTATCTATCTATCTATCTATTTATTTATTTATCTGTCTGCCTATCTATCTATATCTGTCTCTTTCACACACAGGCGTATACACATACACATATATATTCTAATTGACGGCTCATCCAAAATGGCCACCCTTGTGCAGATGAGTTCACTCTTAATTCCAATTTAACCTTCTCCAAACACTCGTCATTCACACAAAACCATACGTCAAAGAGGTACTGATACCAAGAATGGTAACTACTATAGCATCCGCCAGTAGGGCGTTACCAATCTGTTTTAACAGTAGAAGTATTTAAACACTACTCGTATCAAGAATACATCATTGAACTACACTTCTCTAAATATGATCGGAACTGAGGCAGACACTTTTTTCCAATTGTTTTCCAATAGATATTTCCAATTGTAGGACTTCACTATCTTCGCTTGGCGAAAAACATCCTTTATATAACTCAGATTGCGCTCCGAAGACTGGTCATTATCTTCAGTGCCAGAAAATATTTCAGCCCCCAATAGTTGGCGATACTTTGTATAGCTGAGTTGGTGACACTTTATAAATCTCCGGAACGGTGAACTGCTCTTTCAACTAGAGATTTATTACTGTTACGCACACATATATCCTGGACAAAACCCACATAAGGACTGATTAGTGCTAGATCATGCTCAGACCTACTCCAGTCTCTATCCCACAGATGTATTCTTTTCGTGTGTTTTCTATCACTATTATTACTACAATAGTCTCTTCTCTTGGAGCTGACTGATCTTGTATCTCCTTCACTCAAGAGCTTCTGAACTTCTCATCAAATCTGCAGTGTTCAACAGCATAATCCCTCATCAGCCCTTCTGCCCTGTCTTTCCTCTCCAGAACATCGGACTTATGTTATCGCCTTCCTGCTCATATTTTCCCTGTAAGTGTTAAACTTGTAACATTGTAATAGGGACATGAACAGCAAGTAAAAAATATGTAAATGTAGAATGAATTGAAAAGTGTTAAACAATGTCGCAACGAGAAAATGAATGAAATGAAGTCATAGAAAAAGAGATGTCAGGCTGAGTCAGATATATCGACATTATAGTTAGTGGAGTTAGTTAAATGAAATACTCTACATTATTCACTAGACAAATTGGAGTTCATTTACCGATTGTGAAATAAAAAGAAAGTTAATTTTCGATATTTTTCATTTCGACTTCGAAATACCCTTTAAGAACACCGTGTTAATAAAAAGAGTGTGAAAGTAAATATGACTGAAAAGACATCTCTAAATATCCATTGATTTTTATATATTTTCAAACAATCTTAAAAACAGAAGAGTTGCAATACATTGAACCCGCAATGAATTGGAGGAAATTTAAATCAGGTAGCTGTTCCGGTAATTTTACCTAGCGATTATTAATATGAAAATGAACCTACTTTTATAAGAATATAACAGTTCGCCTGGGCTCGACCACAATCCCTAGAGGTTAGTGTGTCGGAATCCTGATTAACACGTCATGGGTTTGATACCTTGAACAAGGCACTTTATTTAAAGTAGGTCCGATAGATTCAGCTGATGAGTACCAGGTAAGTACTGGTGCTAATTTTTTTGTTTCTTTTGCTGTTAGATACATGATGTTTCATTCGGACAAGCTTTGGAGAACCGATAAAATACCTATGATGGAAATAATTTTTCCTCCATGTGGGGAGATGCAGTGAAAAATATAAGTGGAAGGAAAATACATAAATGAATGTACATATATATATATACTTTATTTAAAAGCAGGAGAAATATGACAAAATGCTGTTACTCAGAGTTTCACGTTCCCGTTCATCGGACTGTTTTTTTTAAACAAGACTGTCCGATAAACGGGAGCCAGAAACTCTGAGAAATAGCTTTTTGTTATATTTCTGCTGGTTTTAAATAAAGCATATTACTTTATCTCTGGTATTTGAGTACCGTTTTTTACACATTGTTTCACATTTATGTGCTCACTCCGGTAAGACAGACATATAGATAGATAGATAGATAGATAGATACATACATACATACATACATACATACATACATACATACATACATATACTCGTGTTTGTGTGATGTAATACCCTTCTAATGTATATGTATTACTGAGATCAAGACAACTATTCGTGCTGAATGCAACATCCGTTCATTTGTTAACTTACTGGCGAGTGTATATACGTGTGTGTGTGTATGGATAGGTGGATTCATATATATGTTATAAAAGTAAACAAGCATAAATTTCTTCCACATAAAAATTATCCTTTGTTAGTGAAAAACATCATATATATTGTTGAGGAAAATTATGTTTAATAATTTATAAGTCAACAATGTACGTTTTGACCTTTTTCGAAAATGAAACCCTTCGCAACGTAATATTCTGTTTCCTACATATTCTGGTACAATTAATTGATAGATTCTTGTTGTTTTGAATGAGACTAGAATCATTCATTACGTTATTAGAAAAAGCTATTGTGGGGTTTAAGATTAGCGAAAGTAAACTGGGAAGTATTACATGAAATATTATCGATATTAGAAATACTAGAAATATTTTTAATAAATTGCAATGTGTAATACTTTTGGGATTTGGATGAAAAATAGTTACACTGTTTATAGTGTCCATTAAAATACTTATTTTGGGTGGTTTTTTACAGTATTTTATTTGTTTCAGCAAAGCCAACAGGTTTTGTCAATGAGAGTTAATATCATCTATATATTTTGAGGGATTCATAGTATTAGCTAGAGAATTACTTATTTTTGTTTGCATAATAGTTTGGAAATGAGATATGCGATTTGTTAATAAGATTATAATTACGTTATCTATTTGCCGCGGGAGTGATTTCTTTATACACCTATAATATAATCGTTCTTGATTTTGAAAGTATTTCTTTTATATATATAATTTTTTTTTACGTATATACATTCATTAATCCAAATCACGTCTGTTACTCGGAGTTACATACGGATACATCTATTTCAGTAGGTGAACATTTACAAATAGATATTAATTTTCATCGTTTTCTCTAGTTAATAACATTACATATATGGCCTGAAAATTTCTCATAATTCTCAGAATATCTCTGGATATGTCTCAGGTACTTTATCTGATGTATTTTAAGCTAAGCTATATACTTGTCTCGACATAATTATTCTAAAAACAATTTCATCGTAGACCGTTAGGAAATTGCAAATTAGATTTGCTTTAAATCGAATTCATTCTTTCATGTTATATATTATGAATTATGTTATACGTTAGGAATCTCTTTGCAAATATATTTCATATTACAATAAATGAAATATTTGTTCAAATAGTATCATGATATTGTAATGTCAATTGAATTGGACTACAACTGTCTTTTAACAAAAGACAATTAGATTCTCGAGCCACAGCTAAACATCTGAGGTGATTTTACATAAGTCGCAAAATCCAAGCTTTCGGACATATACAGTTAATCGAAGATTCACACATACACACACACACGCACGCACACATACACACAGCCTCATCAATTAAGTCATTGCACTGGGAAATAGAGAAACGAAGAAATGGAGATGTGCTGTGAAGGAGATGTAGTGGGAAAAGAGAAAAGCCAATGAGAGATGTTTTTGTGATGATGAAGTTGCTGTGATTAACATGGGACCTGATGCTCGTAGTGTCATGTGGGTAACAAGGTGATGGAAACGGAATGAGATAGAAAAGAGTGATAGTTACTTCCCAACATGGCATTATTATACTTACACTCATGCACATACGTACATATATATATATATATATATACAATATCTATACTATACACGCTCAAGCAAACACACACACACACACATATATATATATATATTTATAGATTATATACGTATGCATATATTCATATATCTATGCAGACAATTACACACGTATTTGTGTAATTACATTTCTTACGTTTTCGACCGATTTTCGTCCTGGCATTCTGTGCAAATGACCTGATACAGTGATATTACGTGATACGGTGGTACCATCCAATGGTGCAGATGTTCAGTTCGTCAGCCGATATAATATGTGCTTAATAAGCACGTTTCGTCAATATGAGATTTGTGTCCCCGGATGTTAGTAGCAGTTTAAGGCGCTTTTGATTACATCGATGTCAGTAATTGAAATGGTATTTCATTTTATCAACTCCATAGGGATGAAAGCGGAAGTTGACTTCAGTGGGATCTGAACTCAGAGCATCACTTGTCTCTTATTTATTCATGGTTTCATGTATCTCCACCAATAATTTGGTTCCGCATACCATTCCATGTTAAAGCGCCCTCACGCAGAGAGGCTATCATCGCCTGAGCATTTATCTAGGAAATGCGTTAGCCACACGTATATGGGCGTGTACGTGAATGTGAGTGTGTGTGCGTTTGTATGTGTGCATAGAGAAGAATTTTGTATCATTTTCAAGTAGTTTGATGTATGTAGTGCAATATGTTATTCTGTAGGTCAACTGATAATCCTTGGTGTATGCACTTTGTACGAGACAGGTTATTCTGATGTCTTCGGTTTTCGTCGCATACTTCTCACCAGCATGTTATCTTTATGACCTAATGTTTGTTTGGATATTTACTAGTCCTCACCACTATAATCAATTAGGTGTGGGGGTATTTTATTGGATTTCTTTGTACTTATTGTCATTCAATCCCTTTTCTAAATAGTATATTTGCAAACGCACCCACAGCCAATGCGGATACAGGACGAGTACAATATAAAATACTATTACTAGAATCCATTTTTGGTATTTTCCACAGTAACGATATACGAGTGATCGTCCTTCTGCTGTATAAATTATATAAAGAACGTATCCTACTCGTGTCCTCACCTGGTGATGAAGCAGGTATTTTCAGTGGATGCACTGCTTTCATGGACTAAGATGTGGGTGACAAAAGGATCCCTAAAACTTTCATACTCATGTTTATCAGATTGCTTACTGCATGTGGTAAGTTATTCAGGATTTTGAAGTGGAAATGCACATACAAAAATGTCTTCTTAGAAAGTTGCTTTGTTTCCGGAAATAGTTTTGTTTTACCAAGAACACGGCCCACCTGAAAGGAGTTCAATAAGTAAGGCATTGTTATTTCGGCTGTTAGTGGAACTTATTTTCATGGATTGGATAAATCCAGCTTGAATGAATAGATACTTAACACATTTTCTATTTGGAGGACAACGAAGAAAATAAAAGTTAGCTTCTTTTTGAGTTTGCTATAACAATTTCCCTTGACACAACTACAGTAAATTCTCCCGGTCTAACTGATTGAATTAGGATTTTGAAGGAAGATTTTGAGGGAGAACGTATGTCATTCAAGTATTAACAAAGGGAACAGCTTATTAAATAAGCTGGTTCTCTCCAATAATGCAACAAACCCAACAAAGACACCTCACATTCTGATAGCTCTCTCATAATGACAATGTCCTACAGTGTGTTGATTATAACACCAGCTTAGGTTCCTTTGTGATGATAGTATTTCTGTAGTTGGAAACACACTGTTGGTAAAAAGATAAAAATGCATTGGGCCGCGTCAGCTGTCTTTTTGTAATGAATTTGTTATCTTTGTTACAAATTCTCTGTTCTAGCAAGCAAATAACCAGAAAACAATTTGCATGCATCCTCGGTCAAAGGACTAACAGTTAATTGATTACATAATCACCGGAAAACGAAATAAGAATTATGTTCGTTTCATTCGTTTAATCCATAACACCTGTCGGCTCTCAGATAACTCTTTATTGCACTACAAAGTATCTTTCAAAATTTCACAACATAAAAATCAGTGACATCAAATTATTGAATACATCAACTTTAAGAATAGAAAACGTGAGCTATTAGATAAATTAGATTCAACTCATCCAAATCTAAATAGAACAGAAAATCTAGTGGGTGTTTTAATGAAGCAACATATTGTGATTCCTTTGAAATACTTTGTTACCCATCGTAAGGGTTATTTTAGAGAGAACAGACTTGAAGTTACGTTTTAAAAAATTAGACGTAATTCGGAATCTGAGTAAAAATGCTCAAAGGAAAAAAAAAAGAAAAAAACAGTTGTCTTAATCTCGAAAGACTAGTACAAAAGAACTTCAATAAACGGGAAAGAAAAATGATGGACATAGAAGACAGTTGAGATTCTATCTGCAGCAAATGGGAAGAACATTTAGGAATTCTCTGAATACAATATTTTGTGATAACTATTTCATAATTTCTTTTCATTTTACTACCGGTAATATTCTGGTACGTATCCTCATTAACAGAATAATTACTCCTATTGATAAACATTAACTCAGAATCCCCATGCGGTTTTATATCAGATGACGGATAGAGGACATGATACATTATTTGAGACAGGCTGGAAATAAAGGATACAGGAAAAAATTCAGGAATTTTACGTTGTTTTCTAGGTTTTCGCAAAATGTTTGGTGCAGTGAACTGGGAGACACCGATTGAAACATTAAGGAAAATTGCAGGACTTAATATGTTCCACATTATTTCTTTTGATGAGTCTTTGAAAGTTGTACTTGTCTCTGGAGAATTGTCTGAATCAATCGGTATCAGAAAATCCTGGCTACTGTATTGGTGAAGACTACTTGAGTAATATCCATGGGTTTATGTGGAATAACGAAGATTGTTATAAATGTTTATTAAGAAATGTATCACTTTTAAAATGAAAGCTTTTTATAACCAGTCTTAATTTAAGTGTACCGGACACGCAGTTCAGATGAATGAGGAATATCTACTCTAATTTCTACTTTACAACCAGCATTATGAAAGTGTTTGGTGTATTGGGAGAGGGATTTTAATATACGAAGATAAACTGAAAACAAATTTGTCAAATTCAAATATAACCATCGCTTCATTCAAAAGTAAGACACAAATTACTGAGCGCAAAATTATGAAGAAATTCATGATACAATACAATAAAACAATTCGCTCTGAAAAGTTAGGAGAAAGAAGGAAAAGCGGAGCATAACATCCAAATTGTCCCCCAGAATTTCCGATCGTGCTGTTATCTGCACAGATTATGACTCTGTAAAATTGAAGTCGGTGTAATGTATCACCGGAGACAAGAATCGGGTAATTGACTGATGGCTAGGACCAGCATATATCGAAATCGACGTGAGTGTACGCACCCCCCCCCCCCCCCCCACACACACACATACACACATTGGATTGTATATTGGATTACAAAAAAAATTCTGTTCGTTTTTCAAGGCAAAACAAGACTCAAGTCTTCAGCGCTAAGCTATTTATTCAATTCCTGATATAACTACTGTTCCACTATTTTCTGAAATCTTGTCTGCAGATCTATTATTTCCTACTTAAAGAATTTCATGTCTTTATTGGCGAAAAAGCTTTTCCATGGTAATGTTTACATCCTCCTCAAAGTTGACGGTCTGTCCATTCAATGACTTTTGAAGAGAAAGAAACAGATGAAAATCTGAAACCTCAGGATTCGGCGGACATGCAGGGTGTGACAAAACTCCAGCCAATCTCCAATAGGTTCTATTGCATTAGCAAAGAAGTGTGCAGTCTGACATTCTCGGTATGAAAGACAATTCTTTATGATAAACAAGTGCTGAACGTTTCTGGTGGATTGCCACATTTAATTTGTCCAACTGGCCACGGTATACATCCAAATTTATGGTCCTGTCTGTGGGAAGAAGCTCTTAACAAGCAACACTTTTCGAATCGCATCATACTGAATGCATAACCTTTGAGTAAATCCTGCTTCGGAGATTGCTTGTGGTGGCCGCCGCACTCTCACCTTCAGCTTCACATCCATTTTCCGTCTCCTGTTACCATTCTCTTCAAAACAGATCGTTTTCTTTACGTTTCTGCAAAGAATCGCAGATGGAAATCCGTTATGTGAAGGCTGACATAATCAAGTTGACGTACGTTGTTTTCAACACTTGATTTGGATATTTGGAGAATATTTGGATCCTGGTCTCATTACAAAGGTTTGTGTAACCACTAATCTCATTTGACCGACCAAAGCGAGCCGCACTTTGAACAGGAAAAGTTTTCAATCGAAATCTTGAAAATCGCTCTGGCATACGTGTTCTGTAATAACATCCTCTCTGTACACAAATTTACTTTACTGCAAGTTTCTTCTGCTTTCTTACCCTTTATAAAATATAAAGCATGAAGCGTCAATAATGTTTGTTTTGGTTCTCTATCCCCATTGCTATCCAAAGCACACAAACTACAACCTTTCTAGTGGAACGTTCGTATAGAACTACGACAAAGTGTCAAGTATTTAACGAGTGCGTATGCGCAATGGGCAGACTGAAGTTAACTATTTGCTTCAGTGCTTCAAGTTTAATGTCACCAAAATCGAACGAACTATTTAACCAACCCAATACAAACACTCTATTCCTCTCTCTCTCTTTCTCTTTATTTCTTTCCCCCGCTCGCTCTCTCTCTCTGTGAGAGTGTGATTGTGTGTGTATGTTTGTGTGTACTGTGCGTGTGTACATATATATGTTATAAATACAAACGGCATAACTGAAAATATGTGCTACGTATTCACCATTAATTTTTAATTTATACTAATTAAATTGATACACGCTTTCTCAGTATCGGAATGGCTATCTAGTTTGGATTTGAACTAGTATCTCACTACACGCTAATGCAATAAATAATTTCCTATAAAACAAGGACGCTATATTTCATAGTTATAATCTATATTCGTAATATTAATGTCGATACCAATGATATGATCAACATACATTTAAGAAATATGATCCTGATGACATTAGAATCGGAGTCAGATCTCATCAAAGGGTTTAATTTCTTGTAAAACTGACGCCAATTCATGTGCCTTACTTTTCACTCACGCTAAACTACAAAGTATGACATTTTTCACTGCCACGTCCAAAGGAAATCATTATTTCAAGCGACGAAATATGACTACGTTTTCAAATTATCTTAGACTTTCAAAGTAAAAAACAGAAAACAACTCTACCCACTCTTTATTCTCCCTCAAAAAAAAAAGAACAAACAAGAATATGACTGAATAAGTGTATATATACCTGATGCAATTTCTTATGGTTTTCACCAGATTTTATTTCGATTTCGAAAATTATTAAATATATCCGATTTCAAGAAAGCTATTTTCCAAAACATTAAACACACATTTTCTCCTGCTTATATCTTTTTTTTTTTTTAAGAAAAATTTCCTTTGTAATCTTGAACATAATTCTTCCTTGATATTTCACTTTCATATCGATAAATTCCAGTCGCATCTGTAGGAAGTTCATATTATATATAATGTTTAAGTCTACTCATTTTTCCTTTATGTTGCTTTCCGATAAAAGCAAGAAGAATACAAGCCTCCACCACTATCACCCCAAAACCCACAGAAAATAGCATTCGCTTCACAGTGTGTAGACCCAATCAATCATCCTAAACTAATTAGCATATAGACTGATTTGAATAATTTTCAAAAAACAGTTTTGTAACGTATATTTATCTTCCTTTTTATTTTATTATTTCATATCTTACCCCAATTCATATTGGTATTTTATTATCTTTATAGTTTTAATTTACTATTGTAGATATTCCTTTTTTCTTTTTTCCATCTGGTAAAACTTTTTTGTTTACATTTCAGCGAAAAATTCTTTTGTGAATATTTTGAAGTTATTCAGAGAAACGATTTTGTTCTTTTCTCTATATTTAAATTTCCTATTAAAGCAGGCGTTGTGGGGAAGAGAGGCAACACTACCGGTCCTAGATACACACACACACACACACACACATACACACACACACACACACACAAACTTATACATACATACACACGCGCATGTATATATAATATATAGTAATTCATACTCGTATAGTGACTATATGTATGTATTTATGTGTATATATGTATGTGTGAATGTGAGAGTATCTTTGTGTATCCGTCGCGATTATGCATGTATGCACACTGTGATATAAAATGTATACAGACGAAATATATATTATTTTAATGGAACATTTGTAAAGGAAATAAATGAAAAAATATTTTTAAAAAATGCCGGTGAAAAAAGAACATAAGATAAAGAACGGCATGTTGAGCAACAGAGTAACAACTAGAAAAAAATTCAAATAAAGTTATGTCTTTTGCATTATAAAGAAAAGCCTTTTTTCTGTTGATATCTGATATTTTTAGCAAACGTCAGATTATGTATTTTAACTGGTAACGTTTTTAACTTATTTTATTGCATTAGCAAGCAATAAATCAATTTTCTCATAAAGCTGAATAAAATAAGTAAAGTATTGTTAAATTGAAAACTCAAATCTGTGGTAAACTTCCACGAGGGACCGCAAATTAGAAAGGCATTTAGTTAAGACATCTATCTTGAATATACTGAAGTATTTTGTACAAATTTTCTTGTTTGTTGCTTTAAGCAAAACAGTTCTCTGATGGTTTGTTTAGCGTTCGTCGTTAATATTTACAAAATAATGATTTGTTGAATAGACGCAATTTGAAGAAAGGTTACTGTCAAATATGTCGGCTATAAAACTTGGCAGGTGTATTTTTTTATTGATTTCAGAAAGGTGAAGTGTAATGTTGTCTTATGTGGAATCGAAATTCCGATCTTAAACAGTCAGAACAAATGCCATTTTATCCGGCACTATAATCTGTCACCACATCATTTAGAAAATCCTTTCACTGACGAAACTATCAGATGTTGTTATACACCGCTGGTCTCAATGCACTTCCCCACATTGTTGTAGCGTACGAATGGCTGGACGGTAAGCAGGCTAACATGCTTTCTGGAGAGGATGCCAATCCGTTAGAGGGCTATCTGATTACTACTGAATGAACTGGATCAACGTAAAATCAAGTGTTTTGCTCAAGAACACAACTCACTCACCATCGGTCTCGGAATCGAAACCAGGATCCTACGATCAAATAGCAAAAGTCCAACAAAATTTAGAAAATAACATTAGAAATAAGTCTATGATGTCTCTAATACTAATCACTTAACATATGACATGAAGTAGATTCAATTACTGCATCCCTAAAACTGTTTTTGTGTGTTTGAAAGTAGAATTAGGAATGCATCAAGGTTCTCTGTGTCAACTGCGTAAAGAAGTAGTTTAATTCTTGTTTGGCTCACTTGAATAGCTTCTAAAATAATGGCATACAATGCATAATTCATTTGGAAAGCAAACTTAGTCATCAGATTAATGCTTAGTCTCAGGTGGACCGTGTTTAAAATGGTTAAGATGTTTTCCTGTGATTATCTTCCAATTTTCTTCAGCTATTATGTATATAAGACTAGATTATTTATTTTAAGATGTAAGATGGGATTTAAAGGATGTATGACTTCTACTCCTAGCAGCTTAAACGGCTTCTTTAATTTTCCCTAATTGGATCATGAGCAAACGTAATTCATTGACATAGTGTGAACATTTCCTTCATCAGATTCTGACTTTTATAGCAGAAAGTGAATTATTAATTAATGTCCTATGAATCCTAATGTGCATTGCATCAGTTCGACATAATCTTCTTCTCACATTGAAACATAGAATATTATCAAAGAGAAAATGTGTTTTGCACCACATTTCAATTGACAACAGTGACAACATCAGAGAAAATTCTTGTTAAATTTCCACCAGCAAACATATAGTATCGAGTTCAGCTGCGCAATAATATTATTGGAACCATGGAGCATTAATTCTGGAATATAATTGGCTTAATATACATACAACCACACATATTCATGCGCGCACGTTTGTAAGAAAATATGAAATGAAGGTTTTCTTTACATTAGCTACCTCACCCAAAATCTGAATATCTTAGTGTGACACAAATGAAACATTTCATTCAGTTTATACATTTTGATAAGGCATATCAATATTAACAAATACGATAGGCATCTCGAGAAAATTCAACGTAATATTTATATCATGTACATATTTTTTGCGGGGCGTCATTCAGAATAAGAACAAATTATTCAGGGTTAACATTGAAAATCTGCTATATTTCCTTTGTACCATCTTAATTTTCATGAGGAAGGAAATCTTTAGATCTGGTTGCGGTGAGTTATAATAAATACAGCTGGAAAGATTGCTAAACGAAAGAGAAAATATGAGAAATAAATAATAGAATAAAAGAAATGCATTTTCTTTTCTTACAATCAAGTATGAATTATGTTTGCTCGAATTATTCTATTTTAGTTATCGGAAACATGGAAACCGAGCGATAGATTTAGAAAAACATGATATTTGAAATATATCGACCACATTATCTAACAAAACTTGTTTCTTGGCTTAGATCATTTTTCTTATCTTAAATACCACCTATGTTTTCCGCACATTACACCTGTGGGAGAAATTTACTAGATTTACACTCATTGACAGTAGTTTATTAAGGACCGTGTGCTTGAATCAGAAGAGCAACAAAGAATGCAAAATAATCAATAATCGATAAATACTTAGGTTTGCAGCAGCATCAATCACTTGTTCCATTTCAAAGTTCTCGTTAGATCCCAGATGAAGACAAACCAGTCTATTGTTAATATGCCTTAACTATCAAATGATATCATTGAAAAGACATATTCTGAATATTGAATTTGAAACGTGCAAGATAAAGGTCTTGGTAAAATCTTATGCACCGTTCCAGGAAAATGTTGATGGCCATATGAATAAGGCATTAGTTTATTGGTCTTTGTTGCTCGATGGTGTCTTCTTCTCACTTCTGTTGCATTGCTAGCCTCAGTATTAGATCGCATATGTCACATTTCGGTTATTCAGCTGAAATTACATCACAAAAGGGTCAAATTTACACCACATCGAGAAAATGGTTTTGCGGATTATTTTGTGATATAATTCCACTGAGCTGAAGAGGTGTGATGAAAGTGGATCGGATACGAGGATTTTACGTG
This sequence comes from Octopus bimaculoides, assembly GCF_046866305.1. Taxonomy (NCBI): domain Eukaryota; kingdom Metazoa; phylum Mollusca; class Cephalopoda; order Octopoda; family Octopodidae; genus Octopus; species Octopus bimaculoides. Next base: position 30,315,970 of record NC_142931.1, read on the forward strand.
GTATTTGCAAGAAACCGCTGTATACAGTACACTTGCAAGCAATAGTCCGTCAATATATGATAGAATGAACTCAAGACCTATTGAAGCTTGTTTAATGTTTTACAGACCTACATTTCTGAAAATGGTATAAAGTTATCCTGAATGAATTTCCAACGGCAATATCTGTCGTCAAGTTAACGGATTATTAAAAATGCACTTCAATATGCGATGAAATATGATCTTCCATCGGAAACTGTGTCCGCTTGCGAATGATTAACATTATGTCACGTATCAGTAACTAACGTGAGAAGGAATACAGCAACAAGTACAAGAAGACCAGTAACTAATGTCGCGGTCATGAAATCAAAAGTATGCGGATTACTATTTTAAAGGCCAAGAAAATATACTCGTTCTGTAGTACCTGGAGCAATTTAAATTTATTTAGTTTTAAACAGTTTTTAGCACATTACAATAAGATTTTGTTTATCTCTGTACATACGCAGGTGAATATTTACGTACAGAGATAAGCATGCATTTATGGAACAAGACGGATTTTAAAATTTGAGGAAATAAACTAGACATACACCTATTTGCATTAACTAAGCAGAATTCGAATAAAAAAGAATCAGATTTTTGGAAAAGAACATTAGAAGATAGAGTGATGTTGAGAAAAGAGAAGAGAGTGAGAGGAAAAATCGAAGGACAAGATCTATTCATTACACATATATAATTAAAGATATCAGTTGAATAACGAGGATTATTTTTGTAAGATGCATGTACTTTCCCCTCATTTTCTCCCATTATAAGATTTATGCGGCATTGATCCATTATTGCCATTCAGTGCCAATAAAATATTGGACTAGTGTTTCTCACTGGAATATTGTCGCAGTTGGCGTTTCCACCTTTGTTCACTTTCTTAGACCACAATCACTAAAAGAATTCGTTCGGGAATCTCAGCTATAGATGTATCGTTTCCAGCTGTAATAAATGACAGTTCTTTCCTTGGTTTCTTAAAGCATATCGTAATGGAATCATAATTTTGGCTGAATTGAGCCATTGGCCAAGTTATTTCATCGTCTTCATAAGTAAAATCGAAAAGTGACACAAACGAGATTTATCTGGTGTTATTCAGTTGCCATTAATGTGTTGTCTTACAGATTTTGATAAGAGCATTGGGAACCGACTGTTTACGAACGCAAAAATACATCTGGCCGTGGCCATATCCACTTCCAATATCAGATCCACAACTGATCGTATATTTCTTACAAGAAATAGCTGTTTTGTGGCACTTCATATATTATAATCTTCTTCGGAAGAATACTTCAAGTTAATGTATACAAGTTAATGCCAAAAAAGTATCCCGGTTCCGTATCATAATGTAAATACTGAATTAAATTTAGGAGGGCTGGAAAAAATTCATCATCGTAGATTTTGAAGATGGTTCGTTGCGGTTTGATTACACAACTCTACGCGTCTAACCATGGTTAGGTACACTAAAACAAACGGGCTGTATAAGTTTCTTTTAATTTTATTTATAAGTCCGTATGTATTTTCATGCGTAATATCCATGTATGCATGTATGTATGTATGTATGTATGTATGTATATATGTATGTATGTATGCATATATATATATGTATATATATATATATATATATATATATATATATATATATATATATATATATATATATATATATATATATATATATATATATATATATATATACAAGGATAAGAATCGAGAAAATTGCATTTTTAGTTGATAGTTGATCAGTACAGGATTAGACCAAATAATACCAACGGTCGTTTCTGCTGTCCCAGCATATTTTGATACAGAATATACCAGTCAAATTAATATTCCCGAAAATATATGTTGTTAACTCAAAGTTATCAAGGCAATCCAAGATAGGTTAAATTCAAAGTTATCAAACGAAGTATCTCTCGTAGACGAACGGATACAAAAAGAACATTAACATTAAATAGAATATTCTAAAGCAACTTTAGAACTTTACTTTTGGTGCCATCACTAAATAACGAAAGAAGCAAAAATAAACATAGGAATTCTACGTTACGAGAATTAGAAACAGAAATTTTGCACCAGGGCAGTTAGTTATCCATCTTTATGTGCTAAATATTTTAAGGAGAATTATGCATATTATATTACATGAAATCATGCATATTATATGAAAAGCAGTTAAAGAGTTATACATAATTGATATATTTAAATTGTGTTCTATATATGTGAGAGCATTTCAATGTAAAATTACCTTTACAATTCAATAATATTAATTTTGTAGTAAATATGTAATACATTTCCCCAGGGCAAAAAAAATCACATTTAAATCACCAGTATTGTACAAGAGCGCGTAACTAATTATGGGCCATGTTAAATCATACTTAGTTTCCCTATCTTTTAACTCCTAAATGCATTTACTAAGATTTGTAGAATTACATTTTCTTCAATACTTGAACGAATGAGAATAATAATGTAATCTAGATTTCCAAACAAAGTTATGTAATGATACATACGATCTCTTGTTATGACCTCATATCGATAAACAATAATCTTCCTTAAACAATGATTTTGTAAATGACAGATAATTTTGCTTTTGAACTTACAAAGATATGTATCCACTTGTATGTGGTACTCATAGTTAATAGAATTAGTACTAATCCTCCTCTCAGAAGTAGGTGCTAAGGCAAGATTTTTATCAGATTTCATGTTTTACAATGACATTTAGCCATACATTGCTTAAGAATTTGCTACCGTATATTCGAGCTTTCTGCGAAGAGGAGTCATTGAATGAAGCATTACGTTATCTGATATATTACATGCTACGTTATGAGATTTTTAAACACATCGCTCTGAATAAATACCCACCACCCGTAAAACGCTAGAAAATCCAATTTGATTTGCTTTAAATCTAATTATTTTTTTTATTAAATATGCAGCTCTTTGGCAATATATCAACTACTAAGCCAAAGATTATATAATTTTGATTACAACTGGCTTGAATTAACAGTTTTTTCCTGGATTTGAATACTACACTCTATAACCAAAGTAGAATACCTAAAGAAAATACCTATTACAATGCGTTGATCTGACACAAGAAGTTATACTTGCAAGCTATAATAAAATATGACACCAGATAATTCAATGTTACAAGAGAACAAATATTTATGACCAATTTAACAATATATAATGAATAATAGATGACAGTTCAGTATATATTCGTTGAAACTTTTCTACATCCAAACACAGTTGTCTCTTTTAAAGTTAGCAATTAGACAGAAGTATTTGCAATGGTGTAGTTTCACCATGTTTTTGAACTACACTCAAATGACTTACTGAGTGAAAAACAATATGGATGCAGAGAAATGTGAAAGCTGAATCCTGGTGTTTCAGAACGGACGCTTATGAAACGATTGGAATTGTATAGAAATAAGATTTAACTTGATTCAATTTGATTTATATGGAATTAGATACATAACACACAAATAATCTTATGTCTGTAGTTTTAACAGTGTTTTAGTGAAAGAAATGTAGATGATTTTCAGGAATTTACAAGACGGAAAAAAACCCATTTATCGTGCCATCTTGTATTTGATTTAGAAATAAATATTGGCTTCTATCACATTTAGAATTTAGCAAGAATCGGAATAGAATTAAGAGGAAACTGGCAGTTTATCATCGAGCAGGCAAGAACGAGAAGTGACTTTTGGATCGAAGCAACATCAATCTAGAAATCTAGGTTTCAAATGGAAATAGCATTGGTGGCTTTATCACGATGCAACTTGAACAGAAACATTTAGAAAGGCATGTCACAGGAAATTTGATCGATTCTTAAATGCTATTTACAATTGTTTAGCGTTAGCGTTGGCGGGAAAGCTTTTGTGCCCTATTGGCTAATGTTAGTAGTTTTCGATTCAATAATGATCATGGACAACATAATTCGAAACCATTTTAGATTTTCTTCAGTGTGAGAGCTTCTAACCAGATATATAACTTTCATCTTCACCTAATCTAATATTATATATCAACAAATAAAACTAGTTGGTGTGAATATACGCAATACTAACTATATTTGACTTAACTTATCTTTTGACCGAAAGACTTTTCCAACTGGACTCTCCACTGGCCAGCTTTTAGAACTGTTAAATAATACTTTAAAATAAATGATTGATTATCCACTCACCTACCAATCAGTAAGATCTACATTCCTTCTCTGTAGACTGGAGATCTGCGGATATCGTGATGAAAATATATTGTGGTCAGTTGACGCTTTATGAAAAAGAAAGTTACACTCAAGGTTCGAATGCAACTATATATTTCGTGATGTGAATGCTTCTTTTATATATTTCAATAATTTTGGTGTCGACTACATTGTGGTTCCATAAAGTATTGTATCACCACTAATGACTTCTTAAAAACAAAATAGATTGAAGTGATTTTCTCGTTACTTCTTTTTTCCTGTAAAAGGATTATATCGCATTATTACGAATTAATATAATATCTGTCAGATATATTATGGCTATTAAAATACAAATGTATTGTACAGTTGGGAAAGTTTTATACAATAATGGGAAGTGTGGCGATATAAGAAGTAATCGATACTCTACAGCTTTCCGAACCAAAGGGGAAGATTCTTCGCAATCTATTCGCTCTGCTAGAAAGGGGAACCGCATCCACTTCACACCATATCCTATATATTGAATAGTTTTGCATAGGTTATAATCACAAGTAAGCTCAGTCTACGCCGGACAATTTGAAGGGGAACAAAACACAAACTAAGCAGCGTTTGAGTACACACTAATCATAATTTTTTATATCTTTATTGACATCAACATCCACCGAATAACTAAACAAATGTGAGGTATTTACAAAAACAACTGAATTTTTTATAACATTATACAAACAATTACTTGTAAAAACGTACATTGAAGTATGTTATTTCTTCATTCATGGACAATGCATGTCAGTTACTATACGGCGGGATGCTGAAAAGTCCCAAGCTTTAAGGGTACCTCAAAAGTCGTAGTTAGGGGCTCAAGCTTCTGAGTTCTCTTACATGGCTTAGAAAAACGTAAGGGTGGCTTCAATAAGTGAATGAATCTGAAAGGAGAATATGTTGAATAAGATCATAATCAACTGATCCTCCTGTATTTTCTTTTACCTAAAGCCGGGAACTTTTCAGCACCCCTTCCCCGTATATTAGATATAAACTGATTCTTAAACAATAACTGTTCAACGTGCCATGTGTAATAGTTTATTCGGAAAATTCCAGAAAACATTAAGAAAATATCATTTGTTGGAGTAAATGTTGCTTTTATTTTATAACACAATTTTTGAGACTTTCGAAATGTGTTTCAACAGGGACTTTTTTCTGATGCTCCTGCCTACTATCTCTGACATCCCTTCGTAATAGCTCAAAATGCCCTGAACGCTGATCTAACTGTTCAATGTTACCCTTTCAGAAAGAATAAGACTTCAAAGATTTTACTAGTTTAGCTTAGTTTCCTATTTTAACATGGTCACAAAATGTGGCCATATATGTAAAGCACAAACAGAATTTCCACGAGATATTTCAATTCAGTCTTCAGAGTCAGCTAGCACGTAATAGGAATCTAAAATACCAACTCATTACTTGGATTCTTGCAAATATAATTCATTTTAACATTTAAAATTCCGCATATTAATAAATAAAAATTTAATCTCGCATACATCACTGGTAAATACATTTAAATAATCAGAACATAGTTATCTTCAAATAAGCCAGAATTTTATTTACATGCTGACAAAATTACAGTTATTTAAACCATAGCAAAATGGTTAAAGAATTAAGGTACTTTTCACAGCATTGTTTAATTCACTTTGAACAGTAATAAAATCGTAACAGTATTTGAAATTACATCTAGTAGTTCGATTAGTATAAATATTCGACTGAAGACGACGACGACGACGACAATACTGATAAATATCAATGATTATAAATTTTTAACAATTGTTTTAAAAGTATTTTTAGCTAAAGACAACTTTTAATATTTGCACTGTTATTATTTCGTCTAATCTCAAAATAACTGCTACTTTATCAGATCGAAATGGAACACGCAGTGAAAGCGAAATGCAAATACAATCAAGTCGGTTGTTTTAGTTTCATCATCATTATGATTATCGTTTTATCATTATTGTTATTTTGATTGTCGTATTTCATGTAAATTATTGAGAAATTTGATAGTGCTGCATTTTAAATTATTTAACATATAGATAAAACTGGATGAAATTTCCCAAGATACGAGACTACATTTTAGAAAACAGGCAGCTCTTATCGTTTATCGTATTGACATGTGAGTATATTAGACGTTCTTTAAAAATGGTAGTCTTATCATGTTACCAAGAAACATGTTCTGTATTGCGTCTCTACACAAACATATTCTCGATTCTCTATCAATATTTGCTACAATACTTCCCCTCTTCCTCTTAATTCTCCAAGCCGTCTTATTTCCACTTTTACATTTCACTTCTATCTTTTTTGCTGCTACTTTCCTCATCATAAGTCAGCTCACTCATACATTGTCAATATTGTAGTCCCAGTAATTTGATTGTGTCTTAATCCTACACCTACACATACACAAAATACTCAGAATTACACTCCTATGCATTCATATTATATAAATGTTTACATATATAACCCTGTATAATCAGATACACATGAAAATGCACACATAACTACATACATCAAGCACATCCTTAAATCTGCTTATATGTGTGCGGATATGTATGTACATATGAAAAATATACATGTGATTTGCTGAACGTGTATCTGTGTAATATATACACTAGCATACGATAATCTAGATTTAAATACAATTGTGGCATAAATTTCTTCCAGCGCGAATCTATAGTAATGTGTATCCAACGTTTGTTCAATAATTACAGATAGAAAATAATGTGTTTGAAATTCCTTGATGTAATCAAAGAATTTACTACACGAACAGTTTGTTATTTACTTCGCTTCTCAATACGTGATTTCATGTTATCCAATTCTGTTCCTACGTCAAGTTCTCCCTCTCGTCTTTCATTTAAACCCCACCAACACACTTGTATGCATAGACTGTTGTCTATTTGGAGAGGAATATAATGATAAAATTACTAATACAGTAGATTTAACCTGTTTTTCTCATAAACATCCTTTTAATTAACCTCTATTCTCAAGTAAAAATGATTCTAGACGAAAGGTAAAACAAGATAACGCAATGGTTTTATTTTCTTTATTTTCCTTCTTAGTGGATACAGAAAAGAAAAGAGTGTTGGAGAGACTAAATGTCCAGAAAACTCTTTCAGTAATTCAGGTTTCGAATATAAATGCTTCTTACAGTGCCATCCATACTGTCTACAACTAGTAGTGGAAGACAAATTAAATGCACAACACCAGAATATTTCAGTTTGGAGATTCCATTTCCTTTTCCGTAAGAAATTTGTTAATAAGACATTAAATATATGTGCAGTCGGTAAGAAGTTTGCTTCCAAACCACATGATTCCGGGTTCAATCTCACTGCGTGGCACCATAAATAATTGTCTTCTACTATAACTGCGGGCCGACCAAAGCTTTTTGAGTATATGTGGAAGACGGAAAATGAAAGATGCCCGCCGTATATCGTATATATATGTGTGCGTGTATGTGTGCTTGTCAGTGTGTTTGTGTGTTTGTTAGCGTGCTTGTAGGTGTGTGTGGGTATGTTCATGTGTGTCTTTGTCTCCTCCTCCCCCACCGCTTGATAACCACTGTTGGTGTGTTTACCTACCTGTAATTTAACAGTTCGGTAAAAGATAAAAGATAAAGCACACACGCGCACACACACATACACACACGCGCACACACACACACACACACACACACACACATATATAGTATATATTTATAAACAACTTAACTGCCCTCTTTCTTACTAAAATAGTCGTTCACTATATTTTCAATCGATCAATCGAAATAGTAGAAAGTCTATAATACGCAGATAAATGTATAAGGCCCATTGTTTATGAGCATTATTATTTTTATATATTATCTGTGAAACCATACCGTATTTAGTTGGATATGCAACCATTAATTTACAGATTAGAATGGTGATTGACTTTGATTTGGGATTGAAAAGTGTTCAAGAGCTTTTGTTAGCCTGGTGTATTCATGCAGAGATCTCAAGAAGTATTTTGACCGGATTACTAAACTTTTCTTAACTTTAAATTTATATATATATATATATATATATATATATATATATATATATATATATATATATATATATATATATATATATATATATATATATATATATATATATATATATATATATATATATATATATATATATATATATATATTTCATTTTGGGATTTGGTTTGCAAGGTTCTTTATGTGAGTACGAATGTTGTGGCATATTTTGTTGTGTCTGAGTAGAGCCATTCTCTTTTAGCGCTTTATTGTTTAACACACTCGCCGGTAAAGTTTCCACTCATTTACTTAATTTTCCTCCAATTTTCATTGTCTTGCAACCATTTCATTAGTCCGTTATCCGAGCTGCGTTCGTTTTTTTTGTGTGCACATTTGAATGTGTCAGTGTGCGCGCATACACATGTATGTATGTATGTATGTATGTATGTATGTATGCATGTATGCATGTAAGTGTGTGTATGTATGTATTTACGTGTATACGTGCATATGTATATATATATATATATGTATGTAGGTTTGTATGTATGTATTCTGCATATTCACGTGTTTGCATGTGTGTGTGGATGTACCTCTGTCTCCTTGTGTGTGCATGTCTGAGTGTGTCTCTGTGTGTGTGTATGGGTCTTTTTGACTATGTACTGTGTCTCTGTGAAGGTGCATGGCTCAGTTGATAAAGCGTCGAGCATACGATCGTGAGGTTGTGAGTTCGTATCCCGGACCGGGCTGCCTGTTTTGTTCTTGAGCAAGGCACTTTATTTCACGTTGCTCCAGTTCACTCAGCTGTAGAAATGAGTTGCGATGTCATAGGTGCCAAGCTGTATTGGCCTTTGCCTTTCCGTTGGATAACACTGGTGGCGTGGAAAGGGGAGGCCGATATGCATGGGCGACTCCTGGACTAGTGCCTGGAAGGATAACTTTCTAGGTGCAATTCCAAGGTGAGTCATGTGTCTATATGTATGGATGTGTATCAACACTGTATCTATATGTATGGATGTGTATCTCCATATGTGTGGATGTGTCTCCATATGTGTCCTTGTGTGAATGGAAGTGTGTGTGTATATGGTCATGTGTTTCAGTCTTCATTTGCGTATGTGTGTTTGTGTATGTGGACTTGTCTGTTCATATTACCAATGTACCTATCCGTCTGTATGTCTATTTGTTTACATTCATATCCATTTGTTTACATACATGTGCATATACATATACGTATACACACACACATGCATACATTTACATAACAGCCCACTAACTATGCTATCTGTTAATAATTATATACTGTGGGTATGGGGGTATGATTCCCTACTACGTATGTTTCATATTTAGTACTGGGGATGTTTCATTTATGAAGACGTACTCCTGTATTTATCTGAGGGGTGGGTCCTTTGGGTACTAGTTACTATTATATTCACACAGAATAAAAAAACAAATTCATAGAAAGAACATTCATTCTTTATCTCGCTATCAACACTATATTTGTATATCGTGTGTAAATATATATATATATATATATATATATATATATATATATATATATATTCAAAAGCCAGTTTCAATATTAGGATACTAGACTGTCAAATGAGTCTACATAATTTGTACGTTATTTCACAATCTAAATACATGCTAAATCTAAAATTGATTCGGCATTTACACATTTTGGCAAATTTGGCAATGAAAATCTATAATCAAACAGCTAATATCAGAAAATTATATGCCACATAGATTGGACATGTCTACATGTGAATGTCTCTGCTGTGTCTTTTATAAACATATACTCAAGCTGATGTAATATACGCAAGCATACATACAAACATAATTATACATATATTCATGTACATGTATGTATATACATAAATATACATACATATAGACATATAGATAGTATGCATGTATGTTTATGCGTATATTCATGCAGTCAAAGATAAATCCAAGCTTATACTTCTACACAAATATTCACACGTATGCACTCGCATATATATGCTTATATGCTATTGGGTTTGTTTTTCATGCTTTTCTAACATTGCAATGAGATTCTTCTTAAATACAAAATAACACTATATATGTAATAAAAAACCTAATTGACTAATTACCATCTTTCAGGTATTTTCTCACATCAACTAGCCTATTTGTCCCATTATTCTTTGTGATTTTGTTATCTATTTTTCAACACACACCTATATATATGTGCGTGTGTGTGTGCGTGCATATATAATATATATGTGTATAATATATACATATATACGTATATGTATATATATATATATATATATATATATATATATATATATATATATATATATATATATATATATATATATATATATACATATATATATATATATATATATAAATAGATACATATATGCATATATATACACATATACATATACATACGCATACGTATATACGTGCGTGTGTATAGTCTAGATGTGCGTATGTATATATGTATACGTAAAAACTCACACACATTTAAATTATCTTCCTATGATTTTGTCAGTTCTGACAAACTGGAGGAATTTAGCAGATCGATAGTAAGCATGTCAGATATGTCTTTTCACATGCATACGCTAATATCTATCTATCTATCTATCTATCTATCTATCTATCTATCTATCTATCTATCTATCTATCTATCTATCTATCTATTTATCTATTCAACTATCTATCTATCTATCTACCTATCTATCTATCTATCTATCTATATATATATATATATATATATATATATATATATATATATATATATATATATATCCGTTCGTCTGTCTGTCTGCCTGTCTGTCTATCGATATGTTTCTCTGTCTAACTAGCTATGTGAATGCGTGAGTTTCTGTAACTGTGTGTGTGGGTGTGTGCATGTGTGTTTTGTACTCCTATTTATCGCTTACGTTTGTCATAACGAATTATATATTAGCTTTCACCAGGTTCTGAAATATTAAATCACTCAACTATTGGAGTAGTATTGACGGGCATATATATATATATATATATATATATATATATATATATATATATATATATATATATATATATATATAGTGTACATATATGCATTTCTGTGTTTGTTTGGTGCATCCTATCTTCATTTAGTGTTATTTCGTTTGTAATTTGTCATATCTTTGCACTCTCTATTTTGTTTCAGTTTTGTAATGTTTGCAGCTTTTTGTATCATTAACTCACTTTATTTTTTGAGCACGCTAATTACATTATTCGCTTATTCGCTAATTACATTTGGATAGAAATATGTATACAGTGTCTTTCTTGTAAACTATGCACTGAAATGCAATGTAGTCATGGAAAAGACGGTTAATTTTCACGAGCAGTTAGATGAAATATCTATGTCTTCTTACGAGTATACATACATACACACATACATCCATACATACATACATACATACATACAAACATACATACATACATACATACATGCATACATACATACATACATACAAACATACACACACACACGTACATACATACATATATATGTATATATATTATTATTATTATTATTATTACAAATTTGGAATTCTACCAGTAGGACCACAACTTCAATTTCAGGACAACCTTATTTTCTGGAGTACACATAGAAAGTTATATCCAAAATACTAATCTAATAATATAATCATTTTAAAGTTTGAATCCAGGTAGTTTACCACAGAATGCTCTTTCTCTATACATATATCTAGACCGTAATTCTTAAAAAAAATGTTTATGTTTTTATTTATATTTTCTAATGATCTATTAGTGCAGTTTTTCGTTATCAGGAGTAGGTCGTCCCTGTAAAGACCTCTTTCTAAGTTATTATGTTCTAACCCAAGATCAGATAATAAGTATATTCCTACTAAATCTGTTATTTGTGACGAGTCTGGGGCACCGATGGGTATATCGAAGCAATCCTTTGTGCCCTTCCTAGTTCATAGTTTATTTTTACATCTAATTAGGGATTTCCTCGCCGTAAGTACTACATTAACTTCATCATATGTCATATTAACTTTTCTCATAGCATATATAATGGCCTTATTCAGAATAATCTCGTTAATAGATAAATAGTAATTTTCTATATCTATTTGGATAAATTTACTTAATATTGTTGAACCAATTTAATGTATCTCGGGTACAGCTCCATAGTTTAAGGTTATTTCCTGTGTTAGGTTTATCTATATATTTATCTAATATAAGTTTACTTAATCTTCCTATATCGGATTTACATGGGCATATCAGTCTTACTTCAAAATAAAAATTGTTTTATGGTCCTTAATGGTTATTCTAGGGTGCATAGGGACATATGGTTCAGTTCTATTTTCTAAATCATATTTCGTCATGATTTGTTTTAGATGTATCATTAATCTTATTTAATACGTAAGTCCGAAATGTTACTTTTTCAGAAAACGAAAAAATGGTTTCACCGTTCTATAGCAAAACGTTGTACTATTCTTTGACACATTTTGATACCTTGGCATCTGGAGTAGCTGGAGACACGGTAGTTTTACCTAAAGAACCATCTATTGCACGCAAAAATAAATATTGAAAAAAAAAAACGCATTTGACCAAATTTGGACCTACGACAGTTTAACTTAATAGCAACGATATGAACCCTACTCGAAAGTGTTGTTTTATAATCAAGACGAGTAAATATCCTATTTTGGATTATGCAATGCTACTTTGTGTAGCTATTAATACTACATACTAATAGCGGACTGATATCGCACTGCATCGCAGTGACATAGCTGATATCGCACTGACATAGCGGACTGATATCGCACTGCCATATAAAATGAAAAGAATAGCTCACATTTGGTAAAAACAAACTTGAGTCTGTATGGTAACTCTAAAACCGATACATGGATCACGTCTTACATTTCCAAGTAACTTAAGCACTTTTCCTGATTTGAAAAAAATTATGGGCACGTGAGGTTACTGCGTTTGCAAATTAGCAGAATCTATCAATTATGTACAATTACATCCAAGTTGCTACTATTTAGAGACAAGTTTGCTTGCTCAGAAAAACAGAGCCGGTTAGTGAAGAATTAGATAATACATCCTATAAACCAGAGTGCTGTGTTAATCACCATGTGCTGCATTTGGTCATGAATCATTTTCTGATCTTCGATGAATAGCTTTGCGACTTAATTTGGGTCATGTCATATTTCTGAAATATCCATGAACAGCAGTCAGATATTTATATCGAGCATTTGTAAAGCTTGTAATAGTTTATTTTTTCCATAGAAGATGTCTATATATGTAGTGACTTAAAGATGTTGAACGAGGTTAACTCGTCCGAATTTTATTAAAAATTACCTTTATCATAATATGTCATGAATAATTCTATCCAGCTTCAACTTAGCAGAGATTAATCGAGAAAGATAACTAAGCAACACTGATGGTGCCGTGTGCTGGTGTGCGTAAGTCATAGATGAACCATTCATTGGAAAAAGGTTTGACAGGAACTACAATATTGTACTCATCTGCTTTCTACTCTATACTACTTCTTTCACATTGGAACTGATCAAGACCTGCTCACAAATAGAACAAACGAACCACAATGAAATTTTGTCAATTTTATTGAATAGTTTTTACTGAAGGAAACTTTGAACAAAATGCCCCAGCTTCAGTGTTTGTTTATGCTTCTTCACTCATCTAAAAATGACGAGGATGAACATGCATCCATAACCGAATCGAAATAAAGCAACACTCAGCCTTAAAATGTAATGGATGTCATGGGTGTTCCATATCAAGAAGGATCTCATATAATTTGGATTCGTTTGTCAAAACATACTGCAGTTGAATATATTCTCAAATCTCACATTCACTAGTATAGTAACTTAAAGATATTTTTACAGATTTTTACAAAAACCAATGATATATTATTTTGTAACTATTTGCAACCGAGATGGAATAAGAATTTTGAAGCATTTATTGATTACTGATGTAAAATGTGTTTAAAATAATATTTGGAGACCATTATTTACAAACTCATGCATGACATTTATGGTCATCATTTCACATTTTATATATTTTTCAGTATGAGGTCAGCTCCAGAAATTTCCCCAAATCCTTGAAAGTTTATCATTATGAATCACTATAGTTGTGAGAGCGACAAACATTTCCATTGACCCTGATGAAGATACACAGATTTCTGAACTTTGTATTTACACAAGTGAAAACATGTGAAAGTGAGAAAAGTGAACATCACGTGTTACATCTGAAGTTACATTGCAGTCAGCTAACTACAGTCAAAATGAAATGAGTTTCCGAAGCCTTTTATAGTTTACGTAAACTAAATTATTCGGGGGAAAGCAACTGGAAACTGCAGCTGCATATACAAAGCCTGTATTAGTCTAGAAAGGGTAATCATAATATATCAATGACAAGTAAATAATGTAAGTGTAAGTGGTGATAATGATTATTTGTGTTGAAATAATGCTGGTATTATCATTGTTTAGTTAATATAACTGTACTTGAGGTGATGTTACTGATGACAGCTGGTAGCTATTGAGCGTTTACAGGTTAAATTTTTTTATGAAAGTGAGTCTATGGTAATATTAGAACTAACGGTATTTCTATTAACGGTATTGGTAATAGTCGTCAGCTAGTGTTGGTATTTACGAAGAGGCAGCCAGGAAGATTGCATTATTTTCAATGAAAAGAACTTTAACAACACCCACGCCAATGATGATAATGATGACGATGATAAATATGATGATGATGGTATTAGTGGTGGTGGTGGAGGTACCGGGATTGATCCTTTCGCCAACAACGGGCTGGGGTGAGATTACCAAAGATATATAATATCTTGAGTTACCATTCTTGCAGTATACAAAGCTGTCGGTGACGTTACGATACCTGTAATTACTTTAAGTCATTCGCCCTTCCATGTTAACAATATATATATTAGAATTTTGAAAGAGGATCTTTCAGCTTGCCACTTAATTCTCGAAAATGCAAATAATGGCAGTTTTGTAATTCCGGGAGATTATAGTGATTATTGGCATGGAAAGAATATTGCAACCATGAGGAAAGACATGCAAACAATATGTTTAATTTCCTTTCTGACAACTTCTTTCTCGTTTTTTTCTCATTTTCTTCACAAATTAAACATAATCAGTAGACGAACAAATATGTACTTTGTATTTACTCATTTAGCTTTAATGAGACAATGGTATATATGCATTTATCATAGAAATACATTCAATTATAGCCAAACAGGATTTTCATCAAATCATCTCAACAGATTTATTTACAAGCGTAGGTTACAGTGCACACATTTACACAAAGGTGCAGTCTCAAAATGTAAGATACTTTTCTTCATTAAATTGCTTCACAATTTCCTAGGTTTTGCCCGGATTTACAATGGTCCTTTCTTACACAGGGAACTATAACTAACGTGAATACTTCAAATGTTTTGGTATAAGACCCATTATAGATTTTGCTATCATTCATTGTTATGGTTTATTCTTATTCGGAGGTCAATGCTCTTCTATTAATGACACTCAGTAATTTAACAATAACATTTCATGATATTCGGTAAAATTTAATAATTTGTACCATACTGTTTCTCAGTGTGAATGGGAATGTTAACATTTAAAATAATAAAAATAGAAATAACAAATATAGGGTACTTGTAATTAATACAGTAAATATGAATGGCGAATAATATATTACCGGTTGTTTCAATATGTCATGAAGATGAGCTACTTTACGCTATCGTCATAACAGGAAATTCAGATAATTACTTTGAGTGTTTAAACTTCTACGAAAAGCAGTTTCAGAAACACTCACAAGAACCGAGAAATATGTTCCCGATTGCGAATGACAAAACGACCTCACCACCAATTCTGCGTTCAAATTTTGGCACAAGGCCGGTAATTTAGAAGGAGAGGTTACATTGATTACATCGATCCCAGTGTTCAACTGGTACTTATTTTATCATAATTAGTTGATGAGTAGCAAAGTTGGCCTCGGTGTAATTTGAACTGAGAACGTACAGACGGATGAAATGCCACTAAGCACTTAGCCCGGTGTGCTAACGATTCTGCCATCTCGCTGCCTTCACTTCACAACAAATATCATTCTTTCATTTGTGTTATCACATACATCATTTTCAGTAAAACCCGAAAAGTTCTCCTCAACTATGATCCAATGTCAGAGAGATTAATACTTTTCGTTTTGCAAATCAACAATAACATATTAAAAACAATTTTTAGTTTAATTAACAAACATTTTACAAATCGAAAAAACAAATACTGGGAAATAATAACAAACCAATAGGAATAGGATATAGTCTAACACATAACCTAGCTACCATCATCTCCTCAATTAACAATAGAAAACTAAACACCTATCTAAGTAGAAAAAATAACAGAATTAATACAAACATAAAAAATAATGACAACTATAATATTAATAATAATAATAATAATAATAATAATAATAATAATAATAATAATAACAGAAATGGCGTGGTTGTGATAACAATAATAATGATAATATTAACAACAACAACAACAACAACAACAACAATAATAATAATAATAATAATAATAATAATAATAATAATAATAATAATAATAATAACAGCAGCAATGGAAGTGTAAATGATAATTGTAATAATACTAACATAAATGATCGCAAGAGTATAAGCAATAATAACATTATTGGGATCAACAATAGCCACAGAACTAATAATATAATAACCGTCAACCACAATAACATAAACCCCACACAGTCACACAGAACATGTGATGGTAGAATAAGTAATAATTGTGCATTTAATAATAACTGCATTAGAAAGGACGTAGTGTATCAATGTATAGTAAGTACACAATATGACAGCAAGGTATATGTGGTTGCGACAAAAAACAATATGAAACAGACTTAATTATCGAAACTGTACATTTAGAAACAGAAATAGGAGAAATTCTACAGGGTTAAGTAGTTATATATATGGGAACATAAGGATGGAGTAATTAACTATAATTTAAATTGGAAAATATTAACACGGTAGTGCATCAGCATGGCCGCAGCTCTAAGCTGAAACTTAAAAAAAAAATTTTAAAAAACAGCGCCTGCATATAACACTAAAAATAGAAAATGTATGCTATGTATTAACGAAATTTTTTATATATATGAAACTAAAATTCCGCTTATTAACAGCCTTAAGAAACGCAACGACTTCTGTCTTCATAAAATTGGGCATACCTTTTCTAAATAACACTAGAAACTAATATTAAAATAGCCCACTGACATAATAATAATTATTATTATTGCCCGAGTTATTATTATTGGTATACTGTTTTGTATTATATAAAATGTGATAATTATTCAGGTATATATATAAAACAGGGTATATATATTAATTTAGCTATAATTATATACATGTATGTATGTGTGAGTATATACTAATATTGTTGCTACTTTTGTATCAATATATGTGGATATGTGTGTATATGTGTGTCTTTGTGCACGCACTTGTGTATATATATTTATGTATGCACACACATATATGTAGGTTTAGGTATGTATGTATATATGTATCTTTGTGTACGCACTTGTGTGTATATATATATTTATGTATGCACACATATATATGTAGGTCTAGGTATGTATGTATATGTTTATGTTTTCTGCTGGTATCTTTAACAAATAAACATTGACTAGCTTATAATTTACATTTAATTACATTCCATAAGTATATAAAGTAATAGCATTATCTAGCACTACCCTTTGGACTTAATCAGTTTATCTTAGATGGTATATATGTGTGGGTATATGCATGTATATATTCACATATGTATATATGTATATATATATATATATATATGTGAGTGTGTGTGTGTGGGTGGGTGTTTGTGTGTGTGTGTGTGTGTGTATGCATATACATACATATATATATATATATATATATATATATATATATACATACACACACACACATATATATATATATATATATATATATATATATATATATATATACGTATATTTTGTATGTGCATGTGTGTATATGGATACAGAAATTCATATGCAACCCCATTACAGAACCAATAAATTGATTCATTGATTAATTAATTAATTGGCTGATTGATAAGTTGATTGATTGATTGATTGATTGAATAATGGACCTAAATTTATGAATATAGTATTATTATAATCATAGATCTCAATAAACCAGAGTTACCTCCCTTCATTCTATTTATAGCTTAAAACCCCACCACTACCACTACCACACCTCTTAAATATATCATTAAAAGTAATTAACTAAATAATTAGACGGATAAATAATTTAAAAGAGTGAATGACTGATGGGTTTATTAATTAAATGACTCAACACTATTACATACAGCCTTGCATTTGAGGTATTTTGTCAGATAAAATAGATTTTAAACATAATTTTAGCGATAAATACCAACAATTTAGTAATATGTAGGTAATATATATAAAAGAGGATATATAAGGATATATATTGAGTTGGTTCATTAATTTAGTAAATAAACACTGTTGCATGGAGAATTACAATTAATGTATTTTATCGGAGAATACTTTTCAAGCATAATTTTAGCGATAAATTTAGTGAAACAACTTCTCCGGTCACTTTTGGAATTTGTTCTTTATTTAAATTTGGTCCGAATAACTTCCAAAATATAATTTTTTACAATATATTACCCGTATGGTTTAGTAAATATACAAATGATTCCCCTAATTAAGCAGATACATGTGTTGTTATATACTGTTTTTCAATAAATTTTAATAACTTATCTTTCATATGCAGTATAATAAAAAAACTTTACCCTTAGTAATATCACTTTAACCTAAGATACTAATATATATATATATATATATATATATATATATATATATATATATATATATATATATATATATATATATATATATATATATATATATATATATATATATATATATATATATATATATATACATATATATATATATATATATATATACAAATTCATCCCCGTTTTTATTATATATTGCATAATTGAACATAACTTAATTTAATTTAATACATTATAACAGAGTCAAGTCTCTATATTAATTTCTTTATTGACTTTTACTTTCCTACCTACTAATAGTTAACCTTGGATTATTTTTTTATTTATATACATGTTTTTCATATATATTTGCCTAATTTGTTGTTTATGTTATCCGTTATTCATTAATCAACCATAACAGATGCAGAGTTCTTTTAAAGATGTTTATTGACTTGACCGGTGTATGTGTACTCATGCAATACTATTCTGGCAATCCCAACAAACACTCAGACGCACACACATAAACACAAGGATCAAAGGGTTAACGTTTGATAAAAGGGTTAACTTAACAAAACACACTTCCACTGTGAAACATTTCTTAAATGTCTTTTCCTTGACACTTAAATGAAACATAATTGGGCATGAGATGGAAAGTCATAGGTTTACACCAGTGGGTTATATAGTTTAGTGTGTTATACAATCTATCAATTCAATGTGTACTTTTGTGATATGCATAGTTTCACTTCTTCACACACATTTCATGGGTAATTAAGTAGAACGTCTGCTATTTGGTTAACTATCGTTGTTTCTGATGAAAGATTACTAATGAGTTGTGAAGTTGTAATTTCATGGATTCAAATGGTGTATCTGCAAAATGACAGAATTCATAAATTAGACTCATTTTCCCAAAGAAGAATAAAGTTGTTGATAATAAGCTGATCTGAACACATATATTCTAGCCCAACTTCTGTTGACGAATACGAAATAATTTGCTCAAATTGTCAATTAATATGTTGTTAGAAAATGGTAAATGATATTTGTAAACAGAAGAGCATGTCATTAAATGGAAACGAGATATTTATGAAAGATATGATACCGGTTAATTACAAAAGAAATTCTCTCAATGAATGAGAAACAGATTGTGAAAGAATCAAAGAGATAAATGTGAATGTAATTTGTAATCGACATTTATCACTTCTGAAATATTCTTCGTAATTGTGTGTTGTTTAAATAAGAAGTAAAACATTGTGCTTGTTGAATCTATGGAACATGAAGCCATAAGCTCCATGTTATTTTAATATATGCTTTAAATGATAATAATCAATACCCAGAAATTGATATGATACGCTATGATACGTTTATGTTAATATTATCGCTACGGAAACCTGTTCCACAAAAGAAAAAAAATCCATAAAGACTAAGCTGTTCACTTAAAATGGCCATTATTTTTAGTGAGTTTCGAGTATAAGAATAGATGGCTATGTATTCTGTTCATAATCTTATGGTTCTGCTTTCGATCCTTCTAGCAATGAGCAAGTGATATTTGTCCACCTAGTGGATTTCAGTCGATAAATTAGGCAGAAATTATCATTGCATGAGCCCGCTAGCCTCCACACACACACACACACACACACACACACACACACATACTGAGCTGGTTTTAGATAGCCAAGTGTATATAACATTATATAAATTAGTACGTCTCTCATCCTTTCGTTTCAAAGTTGGTTGTTAGACGATTGCAGGGAAATATAATAATCCACCAAGGGAAGGTATGTCGGAAGAAAGTAATTCAACAACCCGGGTTGATGAACCATAACACGTGTGGCCAGAACCTCCTGGAAAATAACCATAGCGAGGGACATTTCACAGTTGAATTAGAACAGTCACAAACAGTGAAAGAAGACATGCACCCAACACCAGAGCTGAAGACACCTCCGAAAGGGGGTGGCCCCGCCACGTCAAAACGGTAGAGGAGTAGGGGCCGAAACCGGACGTGGTTCCTCCTGATGATGTCTTGAGCTAACTGGATCCTATAAAGGGGCTGTTGTGGTAGCAGACCACGAAACATGGTTGAAATTCCTTCCTTGTATTTTGAGAATCCATGCTTACGATCCAGAGTACAAATTAAATCTCAACTTGTTGATACACTTTGCTGTATGTTCAGTGAGCGTAAAGGTGAACGTTTAAAATTCATGCATAGTCTCGTGATATCAACTTTTCGTAAAATATTAGTTCACTTGTTTGTATAATCTAGTTGAATTCCAATAAGTTCTATTTATTTTCCATTAGAAGAAAGTAGTGCAACTTTTAATAACCATTCAACCAAGTTCTAAAAAGACGATCATTTCTAGAATAAATGTTTTGGTCTCGTGTAAATATAGGCTTTGTTTTCAGTATAGGTTTTCAGTATATAGGGTTTGTTTTCAGGATAGCCAGTCTGCATAACGAAATATATATACGAAATATATATATATGTGCGAGCCGCCGCGTGTGTGTGCGTGTGTATACGACTGTTGAAAAGGTTACAAGACGCAGCGAAAGTTTTAGGGAAAATAAATAAGTGAATGAGTGGAAACGTTACCGGTGAGTGTGTTAAATACTAAGGCACTAAAAGAGAATGACTCTCCCCAGACACAACAAAATATGCTTCAACACACCAACTCACTTAAAGAATCTTGCAGACCAAATCCAAAAACGATATATACATATATATATATATATATATATATATATATATATATATATATATATATATTTATATATATATATATATATATATATATATATATATATATATATATATATATATATATATATATATATATATATACACACACACATATATATGTGTAAATTCATATATATATATATATGTGTGTGTATGTGTGTGTGTGTGTGTGTGTGTGTGTGTGTGCGCGTGCGTGTGTGTGTGTGTGTGTTTGCGTACACTGAACCGCAAAAGAAACGCGAGACGTGTGTGACTGTGAAATATGTTTTAATTTCATTGCGTCAGAGATAAATTTTGATAAATCTGATAAAGTCAATTTCTTGGATGCACTTTGACCGCAGTCTATCGGTCGTTGAAATGTGTTCTGGTAGTGGGCGGACCCGTCACATCGAGATTGTAGAGCAAAACATGTTCAATGCCGTGTATGCCCTTCCTGGGTGTTCAAACCGGCCATACTCTATCGATACAATAAGTACATGAGGCGGTTCACAAAAGCTATTGGCACCTGTGCCCACACCCTGAGGAAAATTGCCTCCATGTCCACACGACTTGTCGGTCTTGGGACCATCTGGTTCAATCGTCTTTGGATTTCATCCCACAGGTGTTCATTTGGGTTGAAATCGGGGCTGAGAGCTGGCCACAGCATGGTTCTGATGTTGTGCTGTCGCAGGAAGTTCAGGGTGACCCTGGCTATGTGGTAGGGAGCATTGTCCTGCTGGAACACATGGCTGTGGTGACGCGCGAAGAAGGGTACGACGTAGGGCCCTAGGATCTGGTCAACGTAGTACTGCGCTGTGATGCTATTCCCTTTGCTTGCACCAACATTTTGGAACATACGTGGCCCAATTCTCTGATTCAGGCCTATAGCACCCCAAACCATGAGGCTTTGGCCATCCCACGCTTCTCTCTCCATGACACATGCGTCACTGTAGCGTTCACCCCCGCCTACGCATTTCCGTTTTCATGACAATTGCTTGCGGCTGCCACCCACGGCATTCAACGCAGCTGCATTCTGGAGTCTCTTTTCTGGGAAAGTTGAATGGTTACTTGCAGTTTTGGTCTCAACCATAAACCAACATGTCTTGGAATATTTAAACTTACATCGCCGAAATAAATTTTCAGAATTTACCATATAAAAATGACATTTGAAAAAATCGCCTTCCTTTTGCGGATCAGTGTATGTGTACACGTTATGTATGTGCTCCTCCAACTGAGTTCTTTGGCACAGAGGTGCAAGCAAACACTTTCCTGTATTTTTCTAAAATATTATAATTTATATAAGTGTGCATTAGATACTTTAATTCCCTTTTGTGTAAGACCACTATTTTCAAAGGGAACATTCGTTTTCATATGCGTTTGAATTTAATACCGATATACCTTGGTAATCATATTCTGTCTCAAGGGTCTGTAAACGCTAGTTAATTTAAAGTATTATCCATTTGTTCTCCGACTGAAGAAATACAGGTAATTCGCAAGGAATATCTTAACAGAAATTTCTAAAACAACGCATCTAAATTGAGTAGGTAAAAATTCAAAAGGTTAACCAATGCTGAATCTGACTATTTTGATTTGAAGGAACCATTTGTATACATACAGAAACTGTTGTTAGTCTCTCAAATGCATGTGCATTGTTAGTCTCAAATGCATGTGCAAACATTATCGAGACTGCTCAAAACGTATTAATATATCCGATTAATATATCCGAATTTTTAAAGTTTGAGAGGAGAAAATGAACGATATTGAGTTTATTGTGGATTGGAGATTTTAATCATAATTTACAACTTTAATTTGTATAATTCATGTGGAATTTTGCGAAATTGGGTAAATAAACATTTACAAGTTATATGCAAGCAAACAGGCGGAAATTATTCAGTGGTGTGCAACACTGCAAGCTATACTATTTGATTTTCAAATCTCCTGTAGGCTGGAATATCATAATCAAGATGATAAGCACAAAGAAATGAATAAATAAGATGCGTTTAGTTAAAAATTACAAAATATAAACTAAATAGAAATCAACATGCATAAGGAAATAATATATTTGGATTCATGATGTTTAATATTGCAGTCTATTTCATTCTTACAATACAGAATGTCAGTTGCTGATAACTCAGTCTAATACAATTGCTTATAAGATAATTTTGAAGTAAATTAATAAAGCTTGTCAAATAGAAACTCGTAAAAATTCAATTTTCCTCTCTATATAGTATACAGAAATGCTTGAAGGATATATGGACACGGATAATATTTCTGTGAATCTACAAAACAAAGTGCAAATTTAGAACTAATTGAAATAAGTATTCATTGTATAATCCTGTTTGTCACAAATACAACTGGTTACTGCTAATATTACCTGAAACGGTATACGTAGTAATTCTGATATTTTAGTCTTTTTAACGACTGACATAATAGATTTGTATTACTATTTTTTTTTATTACTAGGAAACAGAATATATTTTAAACAAATGCCATTCAAGCTTAATACGCGAAGAGAAAGGAACGAATTAACAACCAAAAATTGATTTAAATTATATTATCTATCACCAAATTGAAAGAGATCCTAACATTAGAATTCGATCATAAAACAGGTATATGTCTCCTTTCTGGTAAGCATGCATTAATCTTTGTCTAGTAATATATCGTTTGTTTCATCGAATTAAAATCTTAGGAACAGGCTTTCGGATACGGTCAAGTTGGAAAAAAATAATAATTCGAGAATGAATGATACTATGAGTTTTGTAGTACCAAGGTAGACATTCACTAGTTTCTTCAACTTTATATGATGAAAGCTACGTAAAGTATCAGATGTCTTTTAATTAAGAAATCTTTAATCGATGTATCGTTTGTAGTAACTTTTATTACTATCGTCTTGTAACTATGGAACATATTTCGATTCATTATAAATCACAAGCAAACACGATATATAGAAAAACAGGTAGATAGATAAAGTAGTAGTGAAAGTGTGTGTGTGTGTGTGTGAGAGAGAGAGAGAGAGAAAGGAGAGAGAGAGAGAGAGAGAGAGAGAGAGAGAGAGAGAGAGTGAGAGAGACTAACGTTCTGCAGGATATGACCATAGAAGCAGGAACTACAAAACGAAAAAATGAAGACCCGTAACTACTATGGTTAAGAAATGCTATACACGGTGAAAAGTTAAGATACAATAAAAAGGTATATATCCTCAAAAATACAATATTTGTACTATTGTTAATGCAACTTATTTAAAAGCTATTGTTGAACCGTTCAAGACTATTTTCGACGAGAAACTTCAAAATAAAACGGACTACAGTAATGAAGCCATAGTACATAACTAGTGGGTGGGGAAATATACATCTTGCGGCTACGAATTAAGTATCAATGCCAACAATTTGAACGCTACGGTCAGGTAATTAATATATCCGGTCAACTGCCCCGATAATTTCGCCAGCTTGTTTTCTGTATAGCTTCAGGCAATTCTTGCCTTCAAATATCACAAAGGTGAATAGCTCTGCTGTATATATGTTTACGTGCATCTGTGTGAAAGTTTCCGATAGAATGTATCAAACTACGTCACTTGTTTGCACGAGTATGTTATTATGTATTTGCGTGCGAATATGTTGGGAAAAAAGACTTTTCAGCATTTGTTTCGGAATGTGTGTAAAGTACTAACTTTATATAAATGTAGGTGCGTTTCTATGTATCAGTGTTTGGATATGTATAAACATGTGTGTGTTGTCTAAAATGTTCGCATTCGACAACAGTGTACAAATGCATGAATATGTTCGTATGTTTGATACATATGTACATACCTACATGTATGCATGCAAGCATTCATACATACATATGCATGCATACATACATACATGCATATATATATACATTCACACACTAATATACACGCATTCTTGTACACATACGCATACACTGGCATATGACGGGTTTCTACACCGTTTCCAAATTCACTAACATGGCCATGGTCGATCCGGAGCTACAGAAGTCACTGGTTTAAAGTGACACAATGCGAATCTGTTCGTGAAGCCAAATAGTTGCAATACGAGCCTCTAAAACACACAACCAAGCTTGCGCTTCTATCTCTCTATCTCTCTCTTAAGCACACCCCCCCACACACACACTACGCACACGCACACAGATCATACACAAACACAAATATATTAGTATATTCAAAGATTTTGATATCTATGCATGTGCGCATGTACATAAATAGATGCATACTCACTTTGCTGAGTGTGTGAGTGTGCTTGTGTATGTGTATGAGTACATATATGTGGGTATAGATAAGTATGTATTATATACACATATATACTTATATTTTACATATAAATTTATATGACACTCGCACACGCACACATACCAATATGAAATATATTGTCTGCATATATTATATATAAGCATGTATGTGTATTCTTGCGCTTGTGTTTGCGTAATTTTTGTATACGTATGAATACGTGGAACTATGTATGCATTTCATTTCTCATCTGGTAGGAGTTAATGCGTGTTAGTGTATAACGCTAAACATGATTATAAGCGTACATCACTGTATATTTGTACATAAACTGACCTCTGGTTGGATTACTGATGGCATTTAAATGTGATCTGTAACTCCCTTTATCTAAAATAGTATTAATCGATTTTCCAGAAAGTACATTGATCTCAGAGTCAGAGTAGCTTCGGGCAAGCAGTTTACATTGATTATTGCCAGATTTCTGGCAATGAATGTTATTAGTTATAAATAATTACATTTTTCTGGCGATCGGACTGTGTTACGAATATGAAGATGAGTGAAGTGATATAGAAAAATAAGAAAAGCAAGAGAACTGCAAAGTGTTGTAGGAAAAAATAAGGCAAAGCACAGGAAAGGTAAATGAAAATGATCGCAAATATCTCGCATGTAAGAACATATGATGAAGTTGAGTAATGTTGGTGATGATGATATTAACATTAATGGTTATGATAATAAATATTTGTAGAATTATATTTATAATAGTAATCATTTATATTAGTAATCACATTTGTGATTATTTCAATAACTATTATCTTTTCAGTGGTCTTTTATTACTTTCTAAGTTGAGGAGAACAACTCAGTTGTATTCAATGTATCTATTGATTATAGATGTGTAATGCCTACTATTACTATTTCATGTGTGTTGTGCATATTTGCAAGTCCTGTTATGTCATCATTTCTCAGTTTGCTATTGTTTGTGTTTGCAATTCACAAATACAACATATCTCTATTTCTAGTTTCAATCAATGTTTGATTTCTTTACAGATACATCATATTTCATAATTATCATCTGTTGAGGCTTAAGTTTCGGTCAGGAGATCCTTCCTTTGCCAATTGCTGCTGTGATCAATAGTCGACCTATTCCTAATCTCTTTTTGTAGCTTGATATATCCTAGTGTATGGTTTCTACTATTTAAGACGTTTTCTAGTATTCTTTATTACACGGTCAAATGTTGGCCTTACTGACGTCGATTTAGTATGCTATTCTCTACCATAGTTTTAGCTGGCATATGTGCTTTTTTAGAATTTGTGTCTCATTTTTCTCGACAACTATTTTTATCTATTATTTCAGCCTCCGGTTTTTTTCCTGAATTGAAAGCAGGAAACGGCATTACGTGTTTTGCTTATATTATATTATATTATATTATATTATATTATATTATATCATATATATATATATATATGTATATATATATATATATATATATATATATATATATATATATATATATATATATATATATATATATATATATATATATATATATATATATATATATATATATACATATATGTATATATGTACATATATGCATATATATATATATATTTATATATATATATATATATATATATATATATATATATATATATATATATATATATATATATATATATATATATATATATATATATATATATATATATATATATATATATACACATATATATGTATATATATATATATACACATATATATGTATATATATATATATATATATATACACATATATATATATATATATATATATATATACACACACACACACACATATATATATATATATATATATATATATATATATATATATATATATATATATATATATATATATATATATATACATATATGTATATATGTATATATATGTACATACACACACACACATAGAGTTATCTATTGTTTTATTACAATATATTTCTATTATCCTTTGAATATTTTATAAATATTTCCCAGTTGCATAAAACTTCTGCCTTGCAATATACCTGCTAAATAATATCAAATACAATTTTTCTTTAACCGATTCTGAATGTCGTATTCCCAAGTCATCTATTAGTTCTTATATTTTCTAATCAATTTTGCGCATAGCTGAGACTATTATGCCTTTAACTTATTAGAACAGCTTGGTGGTGACATTACTACCTGTCAGCTTACTTTTTCTTCTGACATTTGGATTTGTTTTAGGCATTAATATTGATGGAACGCATTTATAATATTCGTTCTTAAACTTTTCTTTTAACTCTCTGTTGCAGTCTTTTTAGTTCAACGATTTCTAAATATGTCTTAGTATGTGTTTCATGTAATTATTCCACCCCCGTTTCTTACGGGTGTCTCATTAAAAAAAAATGGCTGATTGCCTTCTCATTGCATTTCCATTCAATACGAGTCGAGTTTAAAATATTTGTTAAATTGTGCCAGGAATGAAATGAAGAGTTAGATTTGTTACCTAGGCATATTTAAGTTCTAGTGGCGATAGTGTTCATTTATTTATTTCCATTTTATCGTCTATATCTAATTTACAGTTAAAGTACCTGCTCGTTATTGGTTCGATGTTATGCGTGGCGAAAATTTGCAGTATCAACATTTGAAGAACATTATAAAGTGATTTATGGTAGTTAAAGTTTGTTATTCTAAATATGTAAGTATATTAGTGTAATAGTTTTTGGTTATGTCTTTGCCTATCGGTAATTGGTTTTTAGCACCATATGTGCATTTGTGTCATCCCATCGACTCTTCTGTAAACAGCAATTTTATTGTGTATTTAAGGCTGTGTAAATTTGTTGGAATGTACATGCTATATTTTGTATATTTTGCTCTCCATTGCGGTAGAATCCTATATCTTAGTTCATTTCTTTGCACCTTATTAATCCATCTTATGTATTTCATTTAAGATGTTGGTATCTTATGTTCTATGTTCTAAATGATTTATTTTGCAGAGTTTCCTGTTCATTATTTCTGTTTTCAGTAAGTATTCTATCTTTGCATTTGATAAATCTTTGCATTTGATAAATCTTTGCCTTTGAGAATGTCGGGATATTTTACTTTCCAAATTTGTTTATGTCATCTATGAATTCTAAACGAATAGAAAATTGTTTTATCTAGATTTCCATCATGTACATTGGATACCAGTTTATTAAGCTCTGGTTATGCTCTTTTTAGTACACTCTATATTTCGTACATTTTTATGCATCAAATTCTATATCTATTGAACTTGAGATGAACAATAAGTTTTTTTTTTTCATTTCCATTGATTGTACATTAAGTGGTTGGAAGAGCCGGAATTGTTTTGATGTTGTTATGAGCCGTGGTTCCATAATTTATTTCGAATTATCAACTTTGCCTTTCATTCTCTCGGGAGTCGATAAAAATGGAGGGCCAGTCAAGTAGTGAACACAATGTTATCAACTAACTTTTCCCATCACCGAAATTTCGAGTCTTACACGTATAGCAAAAAGGACTATTATCCATTATTTTCCTGGGCTTTCACATCTCAGTTACTTCCTGCAGCTTAGAGTTGCAATAATTTCTTCAAAACATCTACAATTCTTTGTATTGCTGCCAACTGTGTATTTATGAAATTTTGTATTTTCAGCTTTATATGACGAAACGTTGTTTTTTTGGAAACAGTCATAAAAAGTGTGCCGATTACCATAGGTATCGCACTCACTTCCGAGGCTCTACCACGATGAGTAGATAGTTATGAGTTAATTCATTCCGTTGACTCTCCAGCTTCAGGTTTGCAAAGATATTTTGTAGACGGTAAATTTCCATTTTCAACATCCAAGTGCTGTTAATTCCCTTGTTCAGCGGATATTTCTTCCGGAAATGTAGTCCACTTGCAGTCCCTTTCGCACGGCAATTATTATTTCCTCTTGTTCAAACTTTTCAGTCTACTTCTCGATCTTAATTTTCCTGATCCAATCAGTCAGTCTTTCTTCACAGACATTCTTCTGTTCATCATGTTAATAATATTTTCCGCGGAGCTCTAGTAAACATTTTCTGTAGCTTCGATTCTCTGGTTCACTCTCAATATAATATTCAAAGAACAATTTGTTCTCTTTTGTTCATATTAATCCCCTCTGCTGTTGTGGGTCAGCAGTAGCTTAATAACGATCGGGTTTGCGCTATTGTTTCACAGGACATCTGCCGGACGTGACACATTTGCTAAAAGCCCCAACCTCGAGGATATCGTAAGGTATACATTTCATTTTAGAAATTTTTCTCATGAATGAAGTGTTTGCTTTAAGGCTACTAGCAGCTGATGGTATGTATCATGCCACCATCATAGAGAGTTGTTGTTGTTATTATTATTATTATCATTGTTGCTATTATTATTATTATTTTCTTTGCACAGCTTCTAAAGCTGGAGATGTACTACGGTGTCACCTGTTCATTACCAGTGAACTAAGGTAACATCTCTTATTTTTCGAGCATCTTCCGGAGTATTCGAGCGGTGCCAAGCAGTACTGTTTACTGTAAGTGGTCCACCCTTATTGCAGCCCCTATTTGTTCCATGTACTTCTCAGGATTTTTACTCACTGTTCCCAGGGCTCCGACAATTATTGTTACCACTACCACCTTTTCATCGACCGCAACTGCTTAACCTCCCAAGCTAGCCTGTTATATCTATCGACTTTTCTTTCTTCCTTATCACATACCTTGTTGTCAGCTGGACATGCTATATCTATGATCCAGCATAGTTTGCTTTCTTTCTCAATTAAGACTGTGTCTGGCTTCCTATTTTCTAACTCATGGTCGCACTGAATCATAAAATCCCACAGGATCTTTGCATTGCCATTTTCGATTATGTCTTCGGGTTCGTGGTCGTACCAATTTTTTGCTCTTGTCAAGACCATACTTGTTGCAAAGCGTTCAATGTACAAGCCTTGCTATATTGTCGTGGCGTCTCTTATATTCCTTCTGAGCTAGTGGCGTACATTGGCTGGTAATATGCCATACGGTTTCATCATTTTGTCCACAGATTCTGCCACTATTTCCGATTTTAAATCACTTTTAGTCATCCACAGCCATCTTTTCTCTCCGTCCTTCTTATCTTCAGCATCTCTACGACATTTTCCATGCATTCTTTTCTTTACCCACCTATTTTCAGTTTCATTCGTTCTCAATTGCTTGTACAGTGCTTTATCTTTGCAATCATTCATCCTACACATGCCTAAACTACAAATAATAGCAGTTCTGTGGCATTTTTGGATACCATGCTGTGTTGTTTTTTTCTGCAATTATTATAATTATTATCATTGCTATTATTATTTGGTTTGACTCAATTTCTGTGGTATTTTAGTAGGATTTTTGTGGATAGCAGGTTACTACTTGTAACTTTAGGTATCCACAAGTTTTCAGTAGTCTTTCAAGTGCTTACAACACTCCTGATAATTCTTGTTGTCTCTAAAGAGATAAACTTTCTGTAGGAGATTTATAGCGCATTCAATTCTAATTTCCTTTAACCATTTGTCTATATCTTGGGTTACTGTTCTCACTGCACCAATTATTATAGGCAAAACGTTTAGCTTTCACTATACAAATTCTTTTTATTTCAGATTTTAAGGGATTATAGTTTTCTTGTTTTTCGTCCTCTTTCTTTACGATCCTGGAATCAAACGGGCATGATGTGTCGATTAGTAAGCAACTTCGCTTTTCCCTATCTATAATGGTTATGTCCGGTCTATTATTTTCTAACTTCTCGTCTGTTTGAGTTTGGTAAGTCCCACAAAATCTTACATTTCTCCGACTCCAGTACTCTTTCACTCGATGATTGTACCATGTATTTCCAGCTTCACAATCCTCATTTCCTGGCACAGTTTCCAGTGTAAAACCTTTATAACCTGACCGTGCTTCCATTGCTTGTATTCCTCCCGTGCCAACTTGGGGTATTCTTTCACAATGTGTGCTACTGTCTTGTTCCAAGTTCCACAAGCTCTATATTTTTTCTGACTCATTCTCCCCATATGATTTTTTTCTCAAGTAGATCTTAGTCTGTTAAAAATCCCGGGATTTTATTCCACACACGTCGTCAGTGTCTCTCCAAAATTCGACATGCAGAGGTTTCTCTTTGATCTGTCTCTTTGAAATGCATTCTTCTTCTTTTCTCATAATTCCCCCTTGACCACTTGTTCGTTATTCACTGCCTTTAGTCCTTTTTCTGTATTGCTCTGTAAATACTCTACTGCGTTTTTTTCTTAGCTTCTGTATAATTCTTCTGCTGCTATTAAGCCTCTTCCACCCTGGTTACTTCTGAAGTACAGCCGGTTGATATCAGCTTTCGGATGGTGGGCCCCATATATCGTTAACAACTTTCTAGTTTCCCTGTCAAGTTTCTTAAGTTTGTTTTTGGTCCAGTCTATAATTCCAACTCGATATCTAATAGAGGACTCTTTAAATTATTGCTTCGATAAAATATTTTGAATTCAACTTTCACTGCAATAATTTTCCCGCTCTCTTTGTGTACCCACTACTGGTAATTTGTTTCATTTCTTCAATTTTTTAAAATTACATTTGCTTCCAGTATTCTCAAATACTTATACGCCTGTCCTTTCTCAACCGCTCTCATTGTTTGTCATTTGGCATTTTAATTCCCTGGCCTCTTTCAAATCTTCCTCGTTTCATATTCTATACAATGCCCTTTTCTATCCCAAATTCCGTTGCTACATCATTTGAGGAAATGCGGATAGTATGTACAAGACATTCAAGCTGTTTCTCATTTTTCTCAAAAACTTTTATATTATCCATGAAAAGGAGATGATTTATCTGACCATTTTCCTTTCCCAAATCGTAAAATATTTTAATTTTACGTAGCATCATAGTGAGCGTTGTCATGGCCAATACCAATAGTAATGGAGATAAGCTATCCCCTTGGAATATTCTGTGTCTGATGTTCACCTTTCCAAGTATTTATTTTCCTTTGATCACTTCAGTATTCCAATCTTTCATACTTTCATTACGCATTTTCTCCAAGATTTTTGTAATTCCAAACATGCTTATTATTTTACTTATCCAATTGTGTCGCACCATGTCATATTCTTTTTTTGTAATCTAGCCCTTATACATTCAGTCCTCTAAAGCTGCGTCTACAATTTCTAATTATCATTTTATCAACTAATAAGTGATCTTTTGTAGCCCTACTTTGTTTCCTGCAACCTTTCTGTTCTTCTGAAAGTAGATTGTTACTTTCCAGATAGTTGTATAAGTCTACCGCCAAGACACCAGTTATAAGCTTCCACATATGTGGTAAACAGGTTATAGGTCGAAAATTTGATGCCAAGTTAGTTCCCTTTCAAAGGATCCTTGAGGCATAGAAGCATTCGTCTACTTGTCATCCAGGCAGAGACGTGACATTGCTTGCAGGTAGTCATCCAGTTGCGCAGCGATCCTTTTATGTAACTGCGTACAGTCCTTCAACCAATAGCCTTCTACTCCATCAGGGCCTGGTCCTTTCCAATTTGTTATTTCTTTTAACTTCTTTCTCACTGTATATAGATTGATTCTGACGTTCTTTTGTCTTGGTACAGTTGCACGTTGTCTTTCCACTTTTGTTAACCACTCCGAGCTTTTTTTTTTTCTCGCAGCTCTGTTCGACAGGTCTTTACTTTCTTCCGCATATGCAATTAGTTCCTGGTGTTGACTCCCTCTATTTCCTCAACAACAGTCTATTCTGTTCGAAACCTTTGCATCTAGCATCATATCTTTTCAATTTGGCCTTTAATACTGTCAACTTTTGTGTCAATTCTTCATGTACTATCTGTTTTCCCTTTTCTTCTAACTTGTACTGTCCATTCAATTTTCTGATTACCACCTTATTCTTGAGCTCTTTTCTTGTTATCCTATTCAACTGTTCCAATTCTTTCAGTGTCTTCTCCAGCTTCATTCGTATTCTCTTCCTCCAGTTTGGTTCTTTCTTTCTATTACCTATGGTATCTTCAGTTTTTCGCTTGTAGTCTACTATGTTAGCTACGACATTAGCAGCAGCTATGACTAACTTGTTTGTTTCTCTGACGTTTTCTGTTTTAATCAAGCTTAAAACGTCATTTACTTTGCTTGTCACTCTCCTCACTTTTTCTCTGTCCGTATAAGTTACATTTAGTGCTACTTCATTAGTACCATCAGCCATTTTACCTCGCAACATTTCTAATTTTTTATCTTCATCATTCAAGACTTGTGCAGTACTTACTTTCACTTGTCCAACTAGATCGTCTTCACTAGTTACTTTATCAGTATCCTCTGGTACTCTACGATTTCTCTTTTCTTTTTTTTTTTCACGTTTTCATCTCCTACCCCTTTATTATCGCATTTTTGCTACTGCTGTTTCACTCCCCTTCTGCTCTCATCATCATCATCATCATCACCACCACCACCACCACCACCACCATTTCCTTTGCTGGGATCCTTTTGACAAAGAATTGCTTTACCTGTGGCCAGCCACTTTAGGATTTGTACACCGTTGTTGATCATTTTATCCATTTACGTTTTTATTCTTCTGTGTAGTGCTGGGAAATTTTTCAGTCAATATCCTTGTGTCCCATCCAGTCCGGCGCATTTCCAGTTTGGGATCTTTGTTGTCTGTTCGGTTACTATTTCAGTCGTTATTCTAATATTGCTTTGTTTCACTTCATATTGTTCCGACCTTAATTCCTTCAACCATTTATGCATCCTTCCATTATCCCAGATATTACTTCAAATCCTTTTACTTTCTTCAGCGTCTGATCTCTCACTGCTGTTAACCTTTCAATTCAGCTGTTGATAAAAACCTTTTTCTGGTCTTGTTGGGACAATCTGTTGATTTTATATTGTTCAAATCTTTGGTCATATCTATTGATTTTTGTCGCTTTATCCTGTAATTTTGTTTCAGCTCTCCAAGAACTACATTTAGCCCCGTTTCTTTATCCTATATCTTCGTACTAGTTGCTGATATTTCTCCTCCCTCATAGTTTCACTTTTTTCTTTCTTTCCAAGATGCTGATAAGCTTTCGTAATTATCATGATCATAATCATAATCATGATAATCAACATCATCATTAAAATTTATCTCCTCCAAAAATATGGCTACAAGGCGTAAAATATCATTTAATCCGTTTTACTTCCTAAAATGCAGAATACAATGGATAATGCCATCCTAAATACATTCTTACCAAGTGCACAACAGACAGAGCTAGCGCAACTGTCCATGGCTGGAAAGCAATACAAGATATCATAGGTATCAATGCATATATCAACCACGAATTTGAAAAAATTCAGAATCAATAATTAAAATGTCAAAAGTGTACAAAATGCTTACATGTAGGAACCAACAAATGAGTTACTAAATACTCATTCGGCTGCTTAGAGATAGTAATATATTTCCCTCTCTCTACAGCCTGCAGTGGTATAAACTATATAACTTATCAGATTACATACGTGAATCTACAACAGCAAAACATTTTAAGCTTATAGTGAAGTATGCAATTGCTGCAGCCGTGAACTCTGTCACAGCTTGTAGCAATGAACATCGTTACTACTTGCGAGCAAACGAGGGAATCCTTTTGATACTCACTCGATTAGCTAGAAATAGCAGCTAATTTATCTGTAAAGCACAACCTAACATCATCAAAGGACAATGAGATATTAGTTGTTTTAAAATAATAAAGCATAGTCAAGAAAAGAACTCCTTTTAATTGCATAGCTTACCTTTAATTGGTCGTCTGGATATATACCGAAATAAAGGAATGAAAATAAAGTCACCATTGGTGCGTTTAAATTGCAGAGAATATTGTACAAAGCCAATGAAAATTAGAATGTCAAAAATATACAAAATTTATACAAGTACGAACCAACTAAAGAGCAATTATATGGTCGTTCGGTCACGTAAAGATAACAATACAATTTACCTCTCACCTCATCCTACCCTTTTATAAAAAGACAGTAAGTCATTACATGTAATCTAATGATATTCCAACTCAATAGGTCTACATATGTGAGAAATTACTGTCTTGGTCACAGACACGAAGTTGCAGTGATAGGATAGATACTGGTAAATTTTCGGCTGGCGATCTGTATCTTCAAAGACTTAGCCATCTGCACTGTCTTATCAATCTCAGAACATATATAATTATCTATCAATATGTAATGAAAGTACATAAGTAAGTAAATAACTATTGATTTTCTAAGTTAAATGTTTTGCTAGATATATCTACACGGTGTTAATAACAATGCACATAACAACACCAAACTAATTACAACCACAAGACAATAGCTTAAAACAACATATATTATTGTATAAGTGGTGGGTGTGAAATAACAACATTATCGAATACTTCGAGGAAGTAAATATAAATTGGTTTATAGAATGGCTGAAACTTTGCAAATTCAATCTCACATAATTACCATTTCCTCGATAAGTATACTAATTAATAGCTACTTATTTTGAAATTAATTGAGGAAGTGTTCAACTTTTGAATAACTCGATTTTCTACATTCGAATTCATATTATTACCGGCAAACTTGTTGGCGAAATGGGGAGTGGAGAATGTGAAATTTGTCAATAACTTTATCGATATGCCAAGCGGTCATTTTAAACTTTTATCGTATATAATATCAATGAAATAAATACCTGTCATAAAAAGAGGATGTCGTCTACTTTGGTAAATGATTCTCTGTTATTAAATGTGTATATTTGTATCTGAGAAGGAAACTGTATGATACTTTGGTATTGAAAATATTATTTAATAGCATATCACCTTGGTATGTAGACAGAAATATAAGTACTAACATAGCCAATAATGAAAGAGCTATTTTAACACCACGCTACATTATAAAGAAATACATTATCAGAACCAACATTTCGTAGCTACTAAAATTACTCAAGTAATACTCTAATAGATGCTTGTATTTAAATATATATTAGAATAAAAACTAGCATTTCAGTTTAAAAATATAATAGTGTTTGTGACTTCAAACTCTTTTCAATGCACTTTGAAATTTAGAAATATGACATTGCAATAAATTGAAAAATATGTGAAGACTATGCTCCATAGACATTTGGTCTCTCACTTGTATGCATTCAGACATCATTCATTCAATTTTAGAATTTGAAACATATGTACGTAGATCAAATTAATAACGATATCTTGGAGTCATGTGAAAAATGCATCACTTTTACGCATTCAGCAGTTACATCATCGAAAAAATGAAACATTCATTCCAGTTTAACATGAGAAACGATGTATTCAGATCCAACAAATCTCGGAAAGCATTTTCCTTCGTGGATCGATGAAATAAATCACTAAAACGTTGTTAAGGCGTCAGGGTATATATATGTGTACCCCATGTATGCAATAAAGGTTTTGTATAAAATAACTGAATTGTCACGACTGGATAGTCGTGTTGGTCACGGCTGCTCTGAGAATACAAACACTAAATTTGTATCGAACCAAAAAAAACTTTTGCATAGTCACTCTAACTGAAAGAAGTAACAATTGAATTTCTCTCAGATCATTTACTGATATCATATCGTCTAACATCTAAATAGAATGCGTTAAAAATGTCTATATATACAAAAAAGACGAGAATATATACGTCTGTGTATGTCTCTGCATCTCTGTTTATATAAGCATACAGATAAGTACTTTATGAGTAAAGAAGTGTTGATTATTACAATACCAGTCAAATAAGTGAGGTTTACAGAGTTATTTAACACAGGATTCGCTTTGTCACTTATTCGAAACAGCATTATATATTTATTTAAATAGGAAAGCTTCCAGTTGAATCTGCAATTTATAAAAGTAATAATCTAAGTTTCAATAATGTCATGTACATCAATGTACGTTTAATATACTGATAGAGTTATTAGGCAGCAGCACTGTGTACTACGACGGTTGTAAACAATGGGACTATACAATATATACGTGGTCAGAGAAACACAGAAATAGTTGTAAGTACGTTTTGACTCGCATTAGGTTCTTCGTCAGTAACTTTTACTATCCACTTATAAAACAAGTAATATTAAGATTTGCAATAACCTAGATTGGCCGATTTGCATATTTAACAATTTTTGAGGCAGCTAGATCAATCATTAACTTAGTAATAAAATAGTGACCTTGTGCCAAAATTTGAAACCATTAAATTGCTATAGAATTGAAAATGTTTAATATTCTCTTTATAACGTGTACAGCTATATTCTACAGCAGATATGGTTTCTAGTAATCTGTATCAATGTAACGAAACACTGTTAAGACATAAATAATCCAAATTTTATATACATAAAAGAATATGACGATTGAGTAAACTACTGTATATAAGCTAAATATAAACTAATATCACAGTGAGGAAACAGAGAAAATCAACGAGACACACAGATCGAGTGAAGGCAAGAGAAAATTAAAAATACATAAAAAGATTGAGAAAAATGTTGAAAGCAAATAAATATATAACAGATGTGGAGAACAGACTGAGATAGAAACATGGAAAATATGTTTAGCTGTGTAATATTTTACTGCATTTTTTGTGTGTAAATAGTAAACGACTTGGGTTATATTGTTAAGAGAGTATATTTATATACAAGGGAAAGGGAAGTGAATTATATGGCAATACTAGACAACCCGTGACCCATTGGGTTAATTCTGCAGAGTAAAGAGTGGCTATAAGAGGAGTCAAGGTGAGTAGATATGGAGGCAATTATGCAGATAAACAAATTAAAAAACACAGCTTGAATTTGATATACAAAATATGTATATATATATATATATATATACATACAAAACGAAGAAAAGCAAAGAGTGAAGACTTCCAGATGATGAATATTTAAGTATAATATGTAAAGATATTTATAGTAATAGATCAAACTTACAGAGAAAGAAAACGACAGTGAAAATGAAATGGGAAGAGATAAGGTATTATTAGTTCAACAGCTGTTTCTGGGAGCTCGGAGATGCATCGTAATGTTGGTAGGAGTAGTTCACCACAGTATGCAGGCCGTAATGGAAGCAAATAAACATTGGGTAAATCGAGTTTCTATCATCAGGGTAGAGAATGATCTTACATACATATACATAATTTAATAAACACTATATATTTTTATATTGCCTTTATTAGATAATATTTATCTCACACTAGATGGAGTACTGTTTTTGTTAACGTTATCACGGGACACTACACTGTGTATGTATGTTTGTTTTGTCTGTGTGTGTGTGTGTGTGTGTGTGTGTGTGTGTGTGTGTGTGTGTGTGTGTGAATGTATAGGCGCAGGTGTGGCTGTGCAGTAAGAAGATTGCTCCGGTAACACATGGCTACGGGTTCAGTCTCGGAGAAGCGTTTTCTACTATAGCCTCGGGCCGACCACAAGCTTCTGAGTGGATTTGTATACCCTATACTTGTGTATTCGGACTGCGATGAATTTCATTTAGTTTTACTTTTATATGGCCCCTGTTGATTCGAAATCATCGTTGGGTGTGTGGTTAGAGTGGGAAGATAATTAGGTTTTTATGGTTCAATTTTTATGGGAATTTTCATTGATTAAATTTGGGGTTATGTCATTGTTCAGAAATCATACATGCATATCAAACTTTGTCATCAAGTCTGTAGGTATTTTTCGATTGTTAGATAGGTACAAGGTGTGACAGTATTTTTGTTGTTTTTTGTATTATTGTATTTAGTGCTGTTCCTTTTACAATGAAAACATGATTTTTAACTCAACAGACACTATATAAATGCATCGCAGTCCGATAATGTCTTAGTTGGCCGTAACTTCGAAATCATTGTCAACAACATTTTTGTTTAAATATAACGTATATATATAGTCAATTCAAATAAACGAACTGCAAAATTAACAATAACAGACAACAAAAAGACATGCACAACATATATATATATATCATAGATCCTTTCGTCGTTAGACGTCGTATGAAGGTTTAGCAATTGCTTGCTGAACAACCACACAGATGATTTGTTTAGGGTAATCAAATATTTGTGCACACATAAGCTCACTTCCTCCATCAAATCGACATTACCTATACAGGTGCACCATGTGCCATGTCAGATGACGAAATGATCACAAAGTAACGTGAAATGAAGTACTTTGCTCGAGAACACGACGCAACGCTCGGTCTGGGAATCGAACCCATGATCTTACAATCGTGAGTGCAACACCTTAATTACTTAGCCATGCGTCTTCACTCACACACACACGCACACATACACACACACATACGTACACACATGTATTATGAACCTAGTAATAATTTCGTGTGTATTGATGAAATATGTAAATACTTAATAAGATAGGAAATTCTGTTTGTATTTTATTCGATGTCTTGTAGTCAGGAACAAATTCGACCTTGGTAAGATAAAATCAAAACAACTTCTGTATATGACGAATATATTGATATAATCATTTCAATGATAATTATTTAATGAAATGACTCTGTTTGCGTATATTTAATTCCATTTTCTTTCTATTGAAGAATCATCTGCGTAAATCTTGTCTCCAGACAGCATTAAATCCTTTACAAATTTTTTGTTATCGAAATTTTACATGAATCCTATTTAAATGATGCAATTGAAATATATAATTCCATGCAATAAAACAAAAAAAGCAGCATATCTTTTACTAATTCACTTAGAATATATATGTTGCATATGCATAATCTTTTAGCTAAGATTTACGACTTATCTAAATGCCTGTCGAATTCAACTTCAAAAGCCATAGATATTTTTTCCTCACTTAGAGAGAAAAAAGAAGGAAGGAAAAGAAAAATGTCGCAGCTATAAAAGTGTATATCGAAAATCCAATTATGTACCTGTGCTTTATAATTCTCATGTTGCAGACGATTCAGTTTTAGGTATACTTTACGGGGATACACAGCAAAGGCGGATTAGCAAAACTAGATATGACTTTCTATTGGGGTCTCCAGAACGTTTACCTGAATTTCGTTATATAATACATATAATACATGAATCATTATTAGAATAAGGAATTCCCTTAATTGGAAGATATGTGTGCTAAACTCTTTCTGCTCTTCCACTCAAGCAACATTTTTGTACTGAAGCAACAATGAAGCAAAAGCGAAAAGCAATAAAGCAAAATACTTGTTACGTTTTCATGAAGCGAACCAAGCACGCATGTGGTAAACTTTAGCTTAAATTTCAATTTGTCAAACTACTTCAAAATCTCAATCTGGATCAGAATTTACACTTTCTCTCTATTTTTTTAAGAGGAGTAAGGGCCGAGACCGGACATGGTTTCTACTGATGATGTCTTTAGCCACTGGATCCCATAAGGGAGCTGTTGAGGTAGCGATCCACGAAACGTGATTGGAATTCCCCTACATGGAAATCAAATACTTGGTATCTAAACCGTTTTGTAACATTTAAACACTGTCTGGATACACTTGTCTACTATGCTTGTATCTGGTCTCAAAGAGTCCTGCGAAAGCTCGTGATTTTTGCCCCTTTCTACAGACACAGCTAATAAGATATATACACTTATATGTATACAAAGAAACACATTGACTTATTTAATTCTAAACCGAATGCAGAAGTGCCAGCTACCAATTGATGTCTCAAATAAAATCACACAATCAGTGAAAAAAACAAATTATAATATGAATCAGGTAAATTGCATAATGCAGTGATCAAGAATTCAGACCTGTCTACGTCAAGTGAACAAAACGTGCATCCTTCAGGTTTTTATTTTTATTTCGTCAGGAGCAAACCATCTCAAACTTTCAACTATTGTGTTTTATTACAAACCTCAATACAAATTTTAGAGCGAATTACATCCATTATATATTTCAGTGATAGTAATACAACTAATATAGTAATACTTGCATTTGTAATTTGTCTAGTAAAGCTTATTATCCCTTTGGTAACTATGAGAATAAAATAAGTTTGGTTGACAAAAGATTTCGTCTATCAATTGAGATATAAATATCTACAGTTAGGCAATTACGATGAATTTTCTGCAGGGATATAAAGCATGAATGTTAGATTTGTCTGTGAATATTAGTGAGAATTCCTAAAAAGGGTTTAACCGTAACAATAGTAAATCTAGTATAAATTACTGAGAAATTTATGCAAAATATAATTTGCGTGAATAATATCATCATAATTAAGTTTGCATGTCTTGAAGGGCCACGCTTAGCCAAACAAAGCAAAAATGAATGACTTAATGGCAGTGCTATAATATTTTCCAGAAAATTTAATATTTGCAATTAGATACTTATATCAAAAAGGAACGTTTCCTCACAATTTATTCCTAACGTATTCACAAATACACAAGAATAACAAGAAGCTCATATGAAAATAAATACTTTCTTATAATTGCACAGTGTTACACGTTTATAATCGATGAGATTAGCTTCCATTGTTTTAATGCTCTTGGGAATATGAAAATGAAAGTCAAGTCGAGCTGGATATGAACTTCAATGTAAAAATACATGACAAATACTGTAAATTATTTTGCCTGAAAGCTCACCTGTTACCGTCTTCCACCGTTAGAATAGATAATGATTTGTACCATACGGATACAGATATTGACAGAGGGACTCAGTACATAACACGGGTACCAATAATTGTGAGGACATTATTCAAAAGATATCTTCAATATGAAAGTTGACGTCAACTATGGTAGAACTTTATCGGCGCCCAGAGAACTAAATATTGCCAAGCATTATATTCAGCGCTCCATTTGTCCAGATAGTTCAGCAATCCATGAGATTTTATAAACGGAGTTCTAGCGACTGCAAATTATAACGGAGTTTTTCTGTAGGAAGGTGAAGTCATATACAATGTTATGAACTTAATGTAAAAGCAATCGAAAATTACATTTTAGTTCATGTCATATGCAGAGCTTCAGTGATTAATTAGTTTAGGTTGGTAGTGAAAGTGTTTTCCTGATTTCTCTTGACAAAGAAACATTTTTGATTTTCTAAATAATAAACATATGCTGAAAGTAAGAAACGCAACTTGCCGCATATTTCTATGCTTAAAACAAAAGACAACATTTTACAACCATAGAGGAAAACATTTCACTACGATTACGAGATGGACAGGCAGAGCTAGGAACTTTGAATCTCAGTCTAGCATAAAGTCATA
Source organism: Octopus bimaculoides (assembly GCF_046866305.1). Lineage (NCBI taxonomy): Eukaryota > Metazoa > Mollusca > Cephalopoda > Octopoda > Octopodidae > Octopus > Octopus bimaculoides. Next base: position 30,359,042 of record NC_142931.1, read on the forward strand.
TATTAAATAACATTTTTAAATGTTCAAAGGCAAAATGATTGTTATATCTCTGTTTCTATAACCATAAAAATAATTTGAATGAAAAGAAAGTAATTAAAGTCTCAAAATAAAACTACAATCCAAATTTGAATCCAAAGATAAATATCCGTTTATTTATAGAATAAGATCCAAGTTCAAATTTCAATTTGAAATTACATCCAAGGAAAGAGAAACAAAGGATTTCAATAATGAAAGAAAGGAAAAGAGTAATGATAATAAATGTGAGTGTAAATTATATATATATGTATGTATATACACATATATACATATTTACATATATACACTCATGTATATAATGTACATACACACACACACATACACACATACACACATACACACACACGCACACACACACACACACACACACACACACACATATATATATATATATATATATATATATATATATATATATATATATGTGTGTGTGTGTGTGTGTGTGTGTGTGTGTGTGTGTGTGTATATATGTATATATATATATATATGTGTGTGTGTATATGTATACAAACTTATTAAATTAAAAACGATAGGATAATGATGATTAAAGTTTTATCTATTATGAAACATTGATTAATTCTTGAACTGCGTTGAAACGAGATATATATATTTCATTACAGTAACCGTCATACTGATAAGGAATTCACGATATTATTGGTTACCATGATTTTATGTGTTATTTCAGATTTTCTAAAAGCTGAAAAATTAATAATAAATATATATGCGTAAAATATTTATTCCATTTATAGCCAACTTTAAGAGGCAATAGCAGTAAATATTGATAATATATAATCGAAAGCTTCAATGAAAGAGATGGAGAAATCTCTTTCTCTTATAAGTTTAAGTTTGTATGTAGTATGTGTGTGTGTGTGATAAGAACTATTATATATTCATATATGTGTAAATATACGCATACACACACAATAGGTATATACACACATATGCATACCCACTCTCTCTCTCTCATTCACACGTATATAATTACTATTATCATTACCATAGAAGTATCAATTTTCGCAAGTTACCAAATGTACTTGCACTACACTATATCTCTACCTATCTGCATATTGCATAATCTCCAGTGACGTACATCGCTCTTTCCGATTTTACATAGGCATTTAATCGTAATGCTTTATTATTTCAATACTACTATTGCAGCTTTCTTTCAGCAACTGGCAACAGAGTTTTGTTTGTAATTCAATCATATCATATGTTCAAAATGTGTACATTCTTTCCGCCAATGCAAATTGGCCAACTATTCTGTTATTCATATATCTTCGCATCTAACATCCACCCTCACTCCCTTAAATGTAAATATCACGATATGAACAATTCAAACTGAATTAGCACTTCTGCAACTGTTGCAGCTCTATTATATTTATAACCAGTTATAAGGTGCTATAAAACACTAACGTTTTTTTCTTCTCTGAAGCATTTCACTTCTTAAATTCCTGCACTTGATTCATTCCCTCAGTTTCTGTTATTTTCGGCGTCAATGTAATTATTTACACACTGCATCTAACGAATTTAGCTTTAGGATTCATAAAAAAGACACTCGTTATCACTTTGTGTTTTATGTTGTAAGATTTCTGACGAAGAAATTAAGAAATATAATCTACTCTCTGTTAAGTGTTTGTTCTCATTTTAGGAAAATGCTTTTCAGCGATTTTCAGAAGTGTGTTTCTTTGGTAATTTTATGAATGTATTTTCACTTGTGTACTTTGCCTATAGAGTAGCAGATAAGGGGTAGATTAATCTAAATTGTGCTTCTTTTACTATTTTCTTGTATTCTCTCTTGTAACTTGTGACCAGCAATCAAATTTTCAGGTTAAATTACGAAAGAGTATATCTTGTCACTCTATGATCATTCAGGATTTCTTTGCTAAAATAGCAGAAAAAAAAAAGGAAAGAGAAAAAATAACTTAAACTGCACACTCATCTTACAAAACTCACCTTACACTCACCTTACAAAATTTTAGAGAGATTAGTTACTGCACTTTTTCGGTTGGTAGTTGCTTCTCTTATGAAACATTGATTCATCCTTAATTGCTTTGCCAATGCGTATGGTTCAATAAAATAATTGGTCACCATTCTGGATTTCATTCTTGCTGGAGTTTTGTGGCGTCAGGATGAATTTTATTCCCTTATTTCTTGAAATGGATCTCTCTCTGGCGTAATACCGCAACCACAAGCGTGTAACAACTCACAAACATCATATTAAGTATATTAAACCGATAATCTTCACATTAATGAGCTGCATCTAAGACAAAATTGGAACTTTGTTTTACATGCACGGCACTCTTGCACATCAGAAGTAGATTTTTTTTATTGTTTGTGTATACTTCTTGCTGACGATATGAAATCGTGTCGGACGCGAAGTGTTTGTATGTAATTGAAATAAAAAATTGTGAAATATTGATATCCGTCGTTTTCGTTCACTCCCGGGCAGTTACTTTTCCTATAACTTTAAAGTGTACTATGTTTTATAACCGAAAGCATCTTTAAATGGATTTCTACCAGACATGATATCGCAGCTACAAGCGTTTAAAAATACATTTACGTCAGGTATGTGATATCGACGATATGTATATACATGTGTGTGTATGTGAAACAAAATTTCGAATGTGTTAAAATGATTATGCAAGAAATTCAGTGAAGTTAACTATTTAATTAGAAACAGGTAACCGTTCTTTCTGAAACTCTGAGCATGTTAACAGACAGGCGTTCTGATTTTTTGTTGTGGGTTATCTCTATTATATTATCAGTATTATGAACAGAAAAACAATTTGGATCAATGACATATAGAGGAATTAAAAGAAAGAAAAATTACATTAAGTACAACAAGACGTTTGAGAAGAATAGAGGCAAACGAATGATTTGTTGAAATACGTCTCGCAAATCTGATGAGTAAAGATAATATAAAAAAAGTATGCGACTTTAGAAGATGAGAATAATGTCAAGTGTTGAACAAGAAAACGAAATAGCATGGAAGGGATGATGAGAAAAACAAAATACTATGTTACAAGTAATACCCAAATAGTGTTAGAAAACAAAGATACGACTTGATAATAAGTAAAAGGGTAGCTTGGAGCAGTAATTGATGAGATTGGATGAAAAGAAAGTATGAATAACATTATATATGTATATTCATTATTGTATTGATTCCTATTGTTTTTAATAATAATTTCTTAGAAAGACGGTAGAGTGTTAAGAAACGATTTACAGCAAAACAAAAAGAAAAAAAAATTAAAGAGTGAAGTAAAATTAAACATTGTGATGTATAATGAATAGACAGTGAACGAATATAGATCGTTAAAAGGTTTAAATATGTTGATATATAATGTTAAACGGTTGCTTGGGAATTATTTATGGAGCTTCTTTGCTGTAATGTATTGGTGTAATTTTCCCTAAGAAGCAACAATGAAGCATTGGCGGAATCAATCGAGCAAAAATGAACGATCTTTATCAATTAGATTTCCAATGTTTGAAATTCTGAGATATTCGAAGCCAGGAATACTGGCTGGCTGGAATTTCCTTCACAACAAATTGTCAGCGATATATTTATATTAGCAACTCTTCACTGCTTGAATGCAAAAGATGTATTCATTTTATATATCACACAAAAGTAGGGGAAAAGAAAAGATAGCGAACATCAAAGGCTTCAAACTAATTGAATTTAAATCGAACAATAATCTTCAGTTAAAAATATATATAAATTTCTAGGATAACAAAAACAACAACAACAAAAAAGATGTATTTTCTATATACTTATTTGAATGCGATGTTATTGGTATCATCTGCATACATGTATGTGTCCGTATATATGTGTGTGTGTTATGAGTGTACATGTTTGTACACATCTTTGTTTAACAAGTGTATATTTATGGGAGATTAAATGCACATTCACGCACAAACACAGGAATACCCGCAAGCATGCACACGTACACATACACAAGCAAAAGTACAGTGCATGTGTCTGCTCCAGCATATCGAGCATACAGACACAAAGGTGCCTGTATGCATACGTATGCATGTATATATGTCCTAGTATGACTTTAATCTACATCCGCTTGTGGGGCCTTGATACGGAAGCGCCAGGATTTTGAGGAGTTCGGAACCACCTTTTTATCACTGTTGTTCACAAGTATACTCTGACAGAAAGTGGTAGTGCCTGTTTGGTTCCCAGCTATGGATTAATGAGCATGTAAATCACTGGGAGTTAAGGAATCTAATTCTTGTAAGGGCATTTTTCTAGATGGTAAACTCGAATAGAAAACCCGAAGTGCAGTTAGCTTCTGGCCGTTTCATCCTCTTTGTGCCGTTGATTTTGTAGCTGACATATAGTTGATTGTGCTGAAAAGTCGACTCAGTGCTGTACAACTTAAAACCTGAAGCATAGGAACTTTTTGGATTCTTGGCACTTTGCACGGGCGGACATAGGGTATCTTGGAAATGTTCTTACTCTCTCACGAGTTGACTTCATGTATGTATGCAAAATAGGAGAGATATGTTTCTGTGCATAGTATAAATATATATATATATATATATATATATATATATATATATATATATACAAATATATATGTGTGTGTGTGTGTGTGTGTGTGTGTGTGTGTGTGTGTGTGTGTGTGTGTGTGTGTGTGTGTGTGTGTGTGTGTGTGTGTGTTGCCTGTGCGCGCGCGTGTGCATGCGTGTACGTATGTGTGTGTGGAAATATGTACCATTGAAATACTTGCGGACGAATGAAAGCAATAGTAGTATCATAATCAAATTTAAGTATATAATTTAACATTTCAAATTTGACTTTTGCTTCGGAGATAGCCATTATAAATATCATTCTAGGACGGGAAGGAACAGAACCGCTGATGGCAATGGAACCACGACTCTATTGTTTTCTGGAAGATAGCTTCACCAATATATGACAGTGTGCATAGTATTTCGGCTTGGGAATTCGTGTAGATCATTTTTGCTACTTTAACTGGATTGAAGAATTCTTTCAGCTAAAAAATACGCAAACGTACTTAAAAATGGGTAGGCAATATATCTGAATAAGTAGGGCTTTGTTTGCAATCAAAGAGAGAAAACATCAGATCCTAGGAACACCTAATAGAGATCACTAGGAGTTAATTTGAAGATGACAGTGAAGCCCCATTAGGCCAAGCTTCTTCTGCTATAGCATGAGCTGCTACACCTCCATGTTGCTGAGGTGTCTGCCACATTGTGTGTCTCTTTCTTTGTTGTTGAGGGTATTTATTGTTCCTGGTAGTGTATTGCATCAGTTTGTTTTGTCATTGGGCTTCGTTTGCAATCTTCTGTTGCATTAGTGTTTCTATTGTGTGTTGTGTGCGTAATGCAAGTTGTGACATTTTGGGGGTTATCAGCCTGTTGGTGGTTGTTTATTTTATTCGATATTTGCTATATAGAGTGTGTCTTGTGTTTGGAGATTGCTTTGTTTGGAGTCACAAATTGAATTACTAGAGTCTTGTGTAGGATGTGGGCTGTTCCTATCAGGGCTATATTTTAGATAGTGTGTAGCGTTGAGGGCTCAGGTATAACATTACGATTTTGTTCATATGTTGTTTTATTTATCATGCCCAGTGCTCCAGCTATTACTTCTATTGTTTACACCTGCATGCCCCTCATCTTGAACACTTCGGGGTATTTGTGCTTTGACAATGTCTCTACTTCTTTTTAGGCATTTTTTTGTCAGAAGGGACTGCAATGTCTATCAGTATGTGGGTTTTTTTCTTCCAATCCTTGAATAATATGTCTAGGTAATTAGTTTTTTTTTTTTAACAGGCTTATCCCAGATGATTGTAGCCTGGTTATTGTAGCCTGGTTTTTGTCATTTACCTTGCTTGGCTCCTGGTTATACCATTTCTTGTCAATTTTTGTGTTATAGTGTTGTCATCCATAGTCTTACAAATCTCTTCATCTCCCTTGATAGTTCTTGACAGTTTTCAATTATCTGAATTGTATAGGTATCCGCTGTATTATAACATGGGATTGCAAAGTCTATATTCTTACTCTGTATACAATCATTACAGTAATAACATCACCATCATCATCATCACCACCATCATCATCATCATCATCATCATCATCATCATGGAGTGAGAGAGTAATACATGCCATCGAAGTGATACTGGTGTACAAATATACATATATACCAATCATGACTACCCGTCAGATAAGGGTAGTCGAAGCACATGCATCACAAACATATATGCGCATCATGGTGACCTCATATCAAAATAAACAGTGCATGACTTTGCATGGGAGGCCATGTTAGAAATTTCTTCAGGTCGAGTAGCTCACCCAGCTAAAAAGGGTCGTTGAAGGAAGATGAACAAACCATCCATGTTTTCAGTAGTGAATTACTTAAATCCCAAAGAATTTCTCTCAACACATAGTTATGATGCTCCCCCTTTTACTCCTGCTCGTGAGCAGCAATGTACGTATCGTTAGTCACTAAGGGACATGCTCAATTGGTTAAGGTCATGCAGCAACTGATAGGGAAATCTGTGGTATAGCACAGAATATTTGATATAGCCCATCTTTTATACCAGTACTAAATATGTATATGGTAATACTTTTCAATCTGTAAAAATCAAAAGCCATGCGAGGCAGTGTCCATTACTGCATCAAGGCTATTATTATTATTATTATTTTATGTTTGACTTTTGTTTTGCATTTGTACAAGTTGGATCCAAGTCTCACCCAGAGACCTCAAGAGACAACAAGTTAGAAGTTCATGTAGGTGTTATACCTAGGGTACCATATATTTGGATTTGTACAGTTTTGTTCAAGTGAATGTTTAAGAAACCATAAGAAAATTATGTGTTTGCTTTAAAATTTGAGATCACATAGACAGTATTTTACGTAGGATATGGGCAGTTCCCATGAGCACTATCTTTTGAACTTCAGCCATTTTGGGGTTTCCTGGTATCTGTCATTCCCAGGGCACCTATGACAATAGGTATTGTTTTCGTCTTCAGATTCCACATTTTGCTAATTTTTATTTCAAGATCTTTATATTTGCTCAGTTTTTGGTAGGTCTTGACAGATACGTTTATATCGATTGGGACAGTCATATCAATGAGGAGGCATGATTTTTGTCTGAAGTCTTTCAGTATGATGTCTGGCCTATTTGCGTCTATCTTTCTGTCAGTTTGAATGGTGAAGTTCCAGAGGAGTGCAATGTGATCATTTTCAAGTACTGGGGGTGGTTTGTGTTCCCACCAGTTTTTATCATGGGGCAAGTCCAGGTTTTTGCATATTACCCAGTGAATATATTGTGCAGCTCCATCATGCCTGTTGAGATACTCTGTAGGCGCAAGCAGACTGCACATGGAGACAACATGATCGATGGTCTCATTTTGTTGTTGGCATATACGACATAATGGGGAGCTGCCGTTCTTTAATATGTTGGCCTGGTAGTTCTTTGTAGGTAGGCATTGATCTTGGGCTGCTATGATAAACCCCTCTGTTTCTGATTTCAAGCCAGAGGCCATTAACCATTGATGGGTAAGGGCTTTGTCAATATCTGCATTATTCGCTATTATTATTATTATTATTATTATTATTATTATTATTATTATTATTATTATTATTATTACTATCATCATTATTATTATTATTATTATTATTATTATTATTATTATTATAGTCATCGCACAGTATACAATATCGTGAGGTTGTTGATTGAAGATATTGTATCTATTGTTTATCAAGTCACAACAAGGAACTCAGACAGACAGTACATTATGCAATATGCGTGCAGTTCCAAGTAATGCCGACTTTTGTAGTACATCTAGATTGTAGGGTATCTCTAAGGTTTTCAGATGTCTTTCAGATTGGGTGGTATTGAACTCAATGTTCTGATGACATTAGGGTTAACCTTTATGTTCGACTCTCGTAGCTGCCGCATCTTAGCGATCTCAATTTTTAGGTCTCCATATTTATCAACTTTTTCTGTTTCTTTCATATGTTGATCTCCTGCCACTGCTACGTCGATTATTTAGCACTCTTGTTTGTCCCTCCTAAAGGTTACTGTATCTGGCCTCCGGTGCTCTAGCACTTAATAATATGAGAAATATGTTTGCAGGTTATTAACATCACGCCCTGGACGAATGAAGAAGATGACAGGAGAATATCATCAAATTTATACAAAACTGTTTGATTAAATATTCGTCTTTCTCTTTTTCTTTCCTTTTTTCTGTCGTCTTCTTTTTCTATTTTTTCTGTCTTTTTCTTTTCACCTGTTATAAAATTGTAACTTAAAAACTGATGATGTCATTCCATCAACGTGTGGACCCTGGTTGCACTCGTTCATACTTTACGTTTAGTTTTCTGTAATTTTGAATTTTTATCACTTCTCATTTTTAACTTACAATCGAATCGCGCTCTTCAACTTTATTATCATTATTATTATTATTATTATTATTATTATTATTATTATTATTATTATTATTATTATTATTATAACGTGTATTCACTTCACTACCGAGCGCAGCTCTGTGTGCCTTGGGTATGTGCTGTGGTTTGCTGTGATGCTCTTATGGCATTGAAAATGTTTTGCGTAGGATGTGTGTAGTGCCCAGTAGTGCAATTTTCTGTATGTTATATATATTTGTAAGTCCTGGTGTCCTTATTATGTATTTGTCTGAATATTTTTATCATACCTAATGCGCCTTATTATTATTATTATTATTATTATTATTATTATTATTATTATTATTATTATTATTATTATTATTATTATTATTATTATTATTATTATTATTATTTTATCATAGATTCCACATTCGAGTTACTTCTATTTCCAAGACTTTGTATTTTTAAAGTTCATCCATTTTTTTTAGGGAAACGTTGTCATCTGCTGGTATTAATACATCAATTAGAAAGCATTTTTTTTTCTTCATGATCTTTGACATATAATGAAATGAAGTATAAGTAACTGCAGAATATGTGGAGATGGACAAGAAACAATGAATCATATTATCTCTGGCTGCCCAGTTCTGGCTAAGAAGGAATGTATTCACAGATACGACAGAGTTGGGACCTATATACACTGGAAGCTATGCCAACACTATGGGAATAACAAGAGAAAAAGATAGTATAAGCACACTCCAGAAAAGGTGAAAGAAAATGAGAAAGCAACCATACTATGGGATATACCAATACACACAGATAGAGAAATTAAAGCCAATAGGCCAGATATAGTTGTCAGAGATCATGAAGAAAAATATATGCTTTCTAATTGATGTATCAATACCAGCAGATGACATTGTTTCTCTAAAAGAAATGGAGAAACTTTCAAAATACAAAGACCTGGAAATAGAGGTAACTCGAATGTGGGATCTAAAAACAGAAGCAATCCCAATCATAGTGGGCGCATTAGGTATGATAAAACATATTCAGACAAATATATAACAAGAACACCAGGACTTACAAATATATATGTAACACAGACAATTGCACTACTGGGCACTAACAATAAGGGCATCACAGCAAACCACAGCACATACCTAAGGCACACAGAGCTGCGCTCGGTAGTGAAGTGAAAGCACGTTATAGAACTAAAACTACTGAATAATAATAATAATAATAATAATAATAATAATAATAATAATAATAATAATAATAATAATAATGGTCGATTACTGAAATATGTAATGTTGACAGAAAAATACGAAAACAGTTGACAATGCATAGAATGCACCACCCTAAGGCAGACTTAGAACGTCTTTATCTACCAAGAAAAGAGGGAGGCCGTGAACTTCTACAGCTGGTATTAACAATGAAGGTAGCCACAATTGGCCTAGACACCTATCTGAAAAACACTGAGGACTGGATGCTAAAACTTGTCTCAAAACATGAAAGCAAGAAAGCATCTTACTCAGTAACAAAACAGGCAAAGGAATATCTAAGTGAATTCCAATTGCAACAAATTCAAGAATTAGACGAATTAGAAACACCTGCAGAAAAGGCTAAGCGCTTGAAAACCCGTGTTAAAATTACTGCCTTAGATATTATGACTGCAAAATGGCATGGAAAACCTCTCAATGGCAAATACCCAAAGAGAGCGAATAATGCAGATATTGACAAAGCCCTTACCCATCAATGGCTAATGGCCTCTGGCTTGAAATCAGAAACAGAGGGGTTTATCATAGCAGCCCAAGATCAATGCCTACCTACAAAGAACTACCAGGCCAACATATTAAAGAATGGCAGCTCCCCATTATGTCGTATATGCCAACAACAAAATGAGACCATCTATCATGTTGTCTCCATGTGCAGTCTGCTTGCGCCTACAGAGTATCTCAACAGGCATGATGGAGCTGCACGATATATCCACTGGGTAATATGCAGAAACCTGGACTTGCCCCATGATAAAAACTGGTGGGAACACAAACCACCCCCAGTACTTGAAAATGATCACATCGCACTTCACCATTCAAACTGACAGAAAGATAGATGCAAATAGGCCAGACATCATACTGAAAGACTTCAGACAAAAATCATGCCTCCTCATTGATGTGACATTCCCAATCGATATAAATGTATCTGTCAAGACCTACCAAAAACTGAGCAAATATAAAGATCTTGAAATAGAAATTAGCAAAATGTGGAATCTGAGGACGAAAACAATACCTATTGTCATAGGTGCCCTGGGAATGACAGATACCAGGAAACCCCAAAATGGCTGAAGTTGAATGGTGAAGTTCCAGAGGAGTGCAATGTGATCATATGTGTGTGTGTATGTTTGTATGTGTGTGTTTGTCCCCCCAACATCGCTTGACAACCGATGCTGGTGTGTTTATGTCCCCGTAACTTAGCGGTTCGGCAAAATAGATCGATAGAATGAGTACTAGGCTTCTAAAGAATAAGTCCTGGGGTCGATTTGCTCGACTAAAAGGCGGTGCTCCAGCATGGCCACAGTCAAAAGACCGAACCAAGTAAAAGAGTAAAAACAGTAAAGAGTTATTCGATAAATGCAGACCAATAAACTGACTTCGGCAATGGATTAATATAATCAACTAAAATTACTGATGGCTTAGTCTAAACATGGCTTCACTCCTATGTCTGAACATAATAGAAAGTGTAGACTTCCTACAGATATGAAATAATATTCTCAATAGTTTCCGGACAGAGAGAATAAGGGACATTGAAAGCTGAAATTAATTTCTCTATTCATTCATCTATTTTAAGGCCATCATCATCATCATCATCATCATCATCATCATCATCATCATCATCATCATCGTCATCATCATCATCGTCATCATCATCATCATCATCATCATCATCATCATCATCATCATCATCATCATCATCATCATCATCATCATCATCATCATCATCACCATCATCACCATCATCACCATCATCATCACCACCACCACCACCACCACCACCACCACCACCACCACCACCACCACCAACACCATCATCATCATCATCATCATCATCATCATCATCATCATCATCATCATCATCATCATCATCGTCATCGTCATCATACATTTATGCTAATTTTGAGCCTGCAAGCTCATATGGTCACCGCTTACCCCGTTTCCATGGACTATAAGCAGTTCAGAGAACAAAATCCCTGACGGGGTGGATTTCTCGCAGAAATAACCATATAAACACTGTTGGTACATATATCAATCATCAGCATGCACCAATTAAAATCCATGTAATATACATATAATAAAATATGTGAACTACGTTGAGATATTACAGTTCTATATTTAAGAGATGAGAAATTATTTACATTATTTACATTATTTACATTTGACGGATATCGCAAGCCAACCTTCACTGGACGATACCTTAACTTCAATTCCCACCATCCATACAGTGTAAAGAGAGGAATTGCTCAGTACCTAAAACACCGAGCAAAGAATATAAGTAGCGATCGTGATACCCACCACGAGGAAATGATCAAGCTCAGTAACAATCTATTAAGAAACAACTACCCCAAGAACATACTATCTACTCCAATTATGAAGAAAAGAGAGGATGAAACCAATAAACTGTCTACAGTCTGTCTACCCTATGTGAAAGGCCTCTCCGAAAAGATAAAAAAGATATGCGGCCCATATGACATCAGGGCAGTATTCAAGAGCAATACAACACTTCGCAAATATCTCCTTCGTGTAAAACCACCAACAGAAGAGAATATGACCAAAAACTGCGTGTACTCCATCCCATGCAGCTGTGGTAGGTTATACAAAGGCGAAACATTTCGCCCCCTCAAAATAAGGGTAGAAGAACATCGCAAAGCTGTGACACGAGAAGATATTGATAAATCGGGTATAGCTGATCATGTATGGAAAAATGGAAACCACCTCCCCCTGTGGGATGAAGTTAAAATAATAGACAGGGAACAACACTGGAAAATACGAAAACTAAAAGAAGCAGCACATATCCTAGGACACAACAACCTCCTAAGCAGATCGAGTGAAGATATGAATAGCATATGGGAACCGGTATTGAGGAAGGATAGAAAAATAATAGATTTATAAGCCTTAAAATTCACCCTATAATTGCCCACGGGCATATGGCGTAGTGGTTAAGAGCGCCGCCTACTAACGCCAAGGTTCTGAGTTCGATTCACGGCAGCGACCTGATTAATAATAATAGTAATATAATAATAATAATAATAATAGTAACATCGATAGGAATGAGAACCCAGGTTCGAAATTTCCCCAAGACACCCGACGAAGGCTGGAGGGTATATCAGCCGAACCGTTGTGTTAACAACAAACAAGATGAGGACGAATATCCGTCAAATGTAAATTACGTTGAGATATGTTGATTACAAATGTTTCTACATCTAAAACAATCTGTGATCTCTCTCTTC
>NC_142931.1:30374448-30396948 GCF_046866305.1 Octopus bimaculoides
CTGACGTCAACATTGCACACAGACAGACAAACACACACATTCAAACACGTTACATAAGAAAGCGAAAAATAATATTACAGCGTTCATGCTACGTTAATGAAAGTTATGCATGCTGCATTTTTCATAACATTTATCCGTTTTATACGAGTGACGCTGAATGAATTAGAGATGGCTATCTTGTTACATTCATACATAAAAATATCACCTTTGAAACTATGCTATTAGCACAGGCTTTTCTATCCAGATATGCATATTTGATCATAGAAGCAGCAATATCGTTAATAATTGTGAAGACAATTTTACAATAGAACAATATTTCAACAAAAGTTTAAATATTACTTAACAGCTCTTGCCACGTTAATCATTCGAAATTTTAGAAATTTGATGACCGCGTTTTGCGGTGTCAAAGACGTAATTTTTTTAGTAAAATATACCTTGAAAATTACCATATATCTTTCACAACGCTACTTAATTTGTGACTGCTGTGGTTCTCGAAGCGTTAACAGTAACCATCCAATTGCAAGTATGTTATTCCATTACTTAGTAATTTCATCTATGTTATATACTATAAAATATTTGATTTAATTCATGTACATGTTACAAATACAATTAAAATTACTCAATAAATATTTAGTTTCTTTTTATAAAAGTCTGCTGCAGTTTCACTGTCTTTGCTGTTGTGCTGTTTCTGGAAGAATTTTAAAAACCGAATGAAGAGAAGTATAATCTTCGTAAAGTACCTGCAGAATAGCAATACTTAAAAAGAAACTTTAAAACGTGGATATCAGACCAAGGAAACTTGAAATATGCGGTAATCACGCAGATGATCATTTTCATGTGCAAAAGGTTGGCAGTAAACACATAAGTGAATAATCTCAGAACTGCTCGTTGGTGCTTTCGTTTCCGGAAACAAAATGACTTCAGTTTGCCCGGAGAATATGAAGAGAAGATTTACATAGATTTATTATTCATGCTAAAATACAGAGTTTTCCTAAACTCAGTTAGATTGAGAATATGGGTGGGGTGATTTGACTTGTAATGTGTCATTTAATAACAGCATAAATGCAAATGGAAAGAAATCAGTAATACTTAACACCTGGGAACGAAAAGATTCAGTACTCGGCAGGTTTTGCTTCTTGTGTCAACAAGGACCAAGCGATTGCCAGTATCAATTTTCAAAAAAAAGAAAAAGAAAAAAAAAACATTATCGAAGATAGAACTGCCAAATAAAATTCATGTTATTGTAGAAACCAAGGGATGGGTGAATAGAGAAGGCGTCGAGGTATGGTTAGAAAAAATATGGTCCAAGCGTCCTAGTAGCTAATTATGAAAACAATCCCTTCTCGTATGGGATCGGTTTAGTGATCACCAATCTGAAAATAGCTAAATACCAGCAAGGAGTCTATCCTCCTTGACATGATGCCAACTGAGAGGATGAAACGTCCATTAAAATCAGAAATACATAAATAGGTACTGGAGACATAGTCTGATATTAAAACTGAAATTATAGTTTCAAAATTTCGGTAACTCGAATGCTATGAAACATACTGAAGACATTTTGTTGTTTGAGACATTGTTGTATGACAATGATGATAATGATTCCTCTCTTAATGATTTAGAACATTTAGAGCAATGGTGCGTTTTGAAAAACTGAAGAGAAATATAATACAAGCGGTTACTTACTGGACGTTATCTAGGTTTTAAAGAATGTTTTTGTAATTTATCTTGTTTACTTACCAGGCGTTTAGATTTATTTTTATGAAATTAACTTTGACTTTTTTACTTTTACAATTACTTTTTTTTATAATAATATAGACGCTGGTATACATTTGCTTAACTTACACAAATGGAAAATATTTTTTCCTCGCTGTTATACAGATGAGATCAACAGAAGAAGACTATAACACTACATTTCCTACATACGTGCACAATAGGTGTTATAGGAAATATTCTTACATCTTTTACAAGCGCTTTATTGAAATTTGACGATATAATGAGTGTCGGTTAAAGTTCGTCCACAATCAAGCAATGTCCTGTGGGGCGTTGTACGCACAGGGTGGTTGGCAGCAGTGGAACGATCATCATGTTGTGTCACATGAATAATCTCAGAAGAGTTAACGTGCTTAGTGTTATGTACTACAATGATACTCAGAAGGAAACCACCAGGTAGGTGGCCATTATCTGGTGATTTCTCTCAACAACGTGTATGAGCATTTCGTTAGTTTGTTCACCAATTTTGTTCACCAATTTTACTGCTGGAGCCCCATCGAGTGAACAGAGCTTAGTTTGACCGTCCTCTCGGACGCTTCGAAACAGAGCTTTGGTAAGTATAAAATCCTTTTTCTTAGAATTCCATGTCTAAAATCAAGGTGTCTCTTACAAAATGAAGCGTCTACCATGCCACAAAATACGGTAAATATTTTTTCTATAAATGAGTTCAATTGTATTTTCAGCTCACTTCGTGACTCAGATAACATAGCACTTATGGAAATATAATAAATTCGTCTGATCGTTCACATCTCATTTTATTTCGTCTGATTCAATTATTTTATTTATATCATAATATGTAAATATATTAAAAAAGCAAGCAAAATATATCTATATTATAAAAACAAATATTAAAAATGAAGTATTTCTATAGTGATTAATTCTATCCAATCATATTACAGAAATTAATTTTACCGAAATTGAGGCAATGAATGAAATTCAACAAAACTCAGCAATGACTTGTAAAGAATAACTTGCAACGAATAAAAACTGGCATGCCTACTGCTACATTTCTTAATACAATAACAGCGATTAATAAGGTTTCTATAACATCAAACAGTGCTAGTGTATATAAATTGACAAAATTATATTGAACATATGTTATTTTTGTTTGACTATTGATGGTAAACTTTGTAGGCGATAACGAATTTATATGCTAAAATAATCCAGTGACGACTTCTTTAAACTAAGATGGCAAAGACCAAACTGTATGTGATATTTTAAATACCATCTTGTCGTGTCATCTCCAAGAAAATCAATTTTATAAGTTTTGAAAAACAATTTTACACTTTCAAATATAATTTCCCTTTATCCCTTGCAGGAATGCTTTCATTTTCAGTACAATGCCTTTCAGATTGTAATACAAAAATAATTCAACTTAAAAATATAGATATTTGATATATATTTACAAATTAAGTTTCAGTGGAGCATTTTGAAGGAAGTGCACGTTAGGCATACACACACATAATCGAATTTGAAGTTGATTTAGTTACAATGGATAAATAAATAGAACAAATATATTAAATAAAACACGTGTCACGAGTATATGGTATGCAAATATAAACCATAATAAAGTTTTTATCTAAAAGATTATCTATATTTTAGCTTAACTTTCTGCTTCCTAATGGCGCAAGCATTGGCTTATGGCTAATGAAGTCACTTCATTGTTAGGTGCTTCGTGATTCAGTGTAATTATGAAGCACTCGAGGAAGTGTATTCAATCAAAAACTCATTGGGAATGCAACTGGACAGAGAGAACAGAGGAACTGTTAATATGATACAGTGTACCTATTTTTGAGTGATAGAGGTACACTCTATCGTCTGCAAGAAGAAAGCAAGATACCGTTTAACGGAAGAGACAGCCATGCCAGCATGCTGCAGGTCCTTCTCTGGCTTCCCATTTTCACAGAAATAAGCTATAAAAGAAAGCAAATTAAGATATTTTCATACTATAAACAGATTTGAAAAAGCAGATTACAGCATGGTTTCTGTTAATTAACATTCGGGTGTGTCGTTCCAATATTTCACACTCATATACACACGATTACATCCATATATATATATATATATATTGATACATAAACAAACACACACACACACATACACACACACACACAAACATGCATGCAAACATGTATATATATCTTTCATATATGTTTGTGTCTGCGTGTGTGTTGCGTGGTGTGTGTGCTGTGCGTATTTTTTTTTTACCTCATATCAAACTATACATCTGTTGAAAACCCGAAATGCAATCTTCTTGTATACTACATGGCAACCAATTTTAATGATTTTCAAAAGCTGTTTTAGCTCACCATTGTGAATGCTGTCAATGATGATTCTCTCCTTTTCCATAGGCTTCCAGACTTTACATCTCTATATCATTGAGCTATTATCTCAGCTCTCGTTATGAGAGCAGCACAGACCAATTTCCCTACCTGTTATATGACAATATAAGTGTTCCATCCCTAATTATAACACACTAGCCTTATACAAAATGCATGAATCTCCATACAAGTGTCCAGTACTTAATCAGTTAAGCTACATTAAACCTGCTCGCTGATTAATGAGACAACGATGTTACTCATACTCTCAGTAAATTTCATTAGATACGGTTGAAAGTGAAATGTGTATGAAATGATCTTAAATGGAAGGGTAGATTTTGAATATTAAGTAGCAGAAATATTATTTATGCGAGTTCGCACTTGCCGTTCCACTCTAATTGAATCTCTTGACCCTAAGCTGCTGATTTAACAAGCAAGCTATAAGAACATAATCGGCTATCCGTAACACTCTTACGGTTTCACGAAAGGGAATATTCTATTAAATTATACGTCTGCTAATCTGAGCATTTGTCTAGAAATACTAATGAAACTGGCAAGAAAGACGGAAGGACACACATGTAAGATCATAGGTGTAGAAATGGATTGCTAGCCAACTATCTATGCAACGTTATAGACAGGAAAACTGCTTATATGCAGGAAAAACAAGAAAGCCTTTTTTTTTACAAGCGCACACGTGTACATTGATGCACACACACACACTCACAAGTAATTATATGATTGTTAATGAATGTATACACCGTTAAAACAATGGGAAGAAGCAAAACAGGGTAAAGGAATAATTAAGACAAGGAAAATAAGAAAAGGTAAATTTGATATACAAAGAGCGGACAAGCATGAAAATAAGGAAGAGAAAGATTTCTCATTGAAGACAAGAGAAGTGACACAGATTGAATGAAGAGGGGAAAATGAAGAAGAGAGAGAAAGAAATGTATTTCATTGTGTTCGTTTAAGCGGGCAATAATGCAAATGAGGAACTGTACACTTAGAATCATTACTTAAAACAATACAAGAATAGTGGGTATTAATTAGAAATCACGGAGTGGAAATGATGCAGATGTTAAATTCTCGAATCTACTTCCAGAATATCTTGCATCATGTGTGTCGCTTCTTCAACAATACAGTATCTGTCTGTCTGTCTGTTTGTGTCTCCCTCTCTCTCTCCCAGTCTCTCTTTCTCTCTCTCTCTCTATCTCTCTCCCAGTCTCTCTTTCTCTCTCTCTCTCCCAGTCTCTCTTTCTCTCTCTCTCTCCCAGTCTCTCTTTCTCTCTCTCTCTCTCTCTCCCAGTCTGTCTTTCTCTCTCTCTCTCTCTCTCCCAGTCTCTCTTTCTCTATCTCTCTCTCCCAGTTTCTCTTTCTCTCTCTCTCTCCCAGTCTCTCTTTCTCTCTCTCTCTCTCTCTCTCTCTCCCAGTCTCTCTTTCTCTCTCTCTCTCCCAGTCTCTCTTTCTCTCTCTCTCTCTCTCTCCCAATCTCTCTTTCTCTCTCTCTCTCTCCCAGTCTCTCTCTCTCCCTCTCCCTCTCTCTCTCTCTCTCTCTCTCTCTCTCTCTCTCTCTCTCTCCCCCCTTGTCTATCTATCCATCTATTTATTTTGTTCTGAGATTAGATTTAGATTTCTATTTCTCATTGCAAGCGTAGTCAAATTTCACACCCACAGAAGTGCATGCTTACATACACACATACAGGACCGTGGTTATATATCTTTCATAGAATTGTGGCTTGGTGTTCTCTTCTCCTCTGCGGTTATATAGTTTCTTCTGGGCATATTTTCCAAAGAAATCTTAGTTTCATTACAGCTGAATACGTATTGTACCATGTACCCCTCTTGACAGAATTCACGCAGGAAATCTTCAGCTGCCTTCCTGTCAGAACTCGCTGCTTTTCCGTACCTGACGACGATCTTGGGAAACATCTAAATAATAAACTATAGAAAGATTAGTAGTTAATTTTAAGGCCCAATTCATTAAAGATACATCTATGTTGAGTTCTAAATCTATCAAAGGTGGTGACTATCACAACCATGGGAAATACCCAATCCGTCGTCTTGGTAGAGACCAACGTCATGAGATGGGTACTTATATCTGATTTGCTTAATATAAGTAAACCCTCAGGATCACAAACATCAGCACTATCATGTGTTTGTGTGTGCGAGCGTGTGTGTAGACATATATATACGTGTGTGTGTGTGTGTGTGTGTGTGTGTGTGTGTGTGTGTGTGTTCACACGGCTGCATTATAGTATTGAAAGGGTAGAAAATCAGAGTATCATCAATGTAACACTCAACTGGAATTTGAGGCTATGTGTATTCTTCAAGTGGAGTACCAAACGGAATCTTACTAAACATTGTCAGTGCAGCGATGCACCAAAGCCGTCAATCCTAAACGGTTTCAATAGAGTCTTATAGACAATGGCTATCAATATCTATTGTCATACAACGGTACATCAATAATGATGATTTTAATAAGTTTAACAAGTTTAGTCCTTCATTAAGCGACTGACAGATAGTATATGAGGTTAGTTGTTTACTATAACAACCCCAATCGTCGCATATCACTTGTTTTCCCCACATATCGGAATAGCTCTATACAATCTCCAATTTTTCTACGTGTCGGGGTACTAAGCCCGAAATGTTGAAGAAAAGCAAGGTCAAACAATAAGTGTTATTCCATTTTCTCAACTGTATTTCATCCATTTTGCATTGTTTACCCTTTTAACAATCTTTAATCTTTCTTTCCACTATTTACCAGCTAATATAATTCTTTTAAAGTTATGTACCACGAAAATCTGGTTATATGATAACTAACACGTGCTCTACTTCAGTCAAAAATATATAAGAAACTAAAGTAGATAGTTTCTGGCCTTCATTTTATTCAGTATTGCACAACCTACGAATAATATCTTATTGATTTCTCTCTTACCTCCGCTTATTTTTTTCTTTAACGCATGACTTGTTATAGTGATGCATCAAATATATTATACATTTTTTATGCCGTTTATTCGTATACAGAAAGAATTCCTTCATTTCTTGCATAATAGTTCTTTGAAACCTGTTAACAGACCGCCCCTGTTTGGGGTGGTAGTCTAATATGGTACTGGGTTCTGAGTCTTGTCTTTAGCGGAACCCAAATGCTTATACACATTCAGAGCTGGTCTCCGGTTTAAACAAACTCAATCCTTAGCTCCTACAGTCTCAGTCGAAGCGTGTTACTTAGTGGTTAGGGTGTTGAACACATGATTGTAAGATTAAAGTTGCAATTCTTGGACCTGGCGACGCGTTGTGTTCTTGAGCAAGACACTTCATTTCACGTTACTCCCGTCCAGTAGAGAAACCAGGAAACCAGCCCTATGTGTCTGTATGACTCGGGAGGGACCTTTATCCTTATCCTACAGTCTAAGAATCCCTGATAATGATAACGATGGCGATATCTATCTTCCTGCGATTGAGCTAAAAAAAATAGTTACTATCCCTATTAGTTCGCATGCATATCAACAACTATCTAATAAATTATTTTATCTGAAGAGTTCGTAGACTTAATTTCCTAGGTTCCACTATTAACAGGAATTTCTGTGCTTTAGGCTCATTTGATTCTATTTTCCTCTGATATAAAATAATTAGAGTAATTCTGCAAGTGTTTCTTTGTGTCTCATTTCATTTATGTTCACTGTTCGATGAAAAGACTGACAAGTCACCGATGAATCGGAGGGAGGTAATTACTTGCTCATCTACATTGAGTTCTGTAATGAGTCACGTTGTCAGTTGATTTTCATGCTTATGTAATACTGTTTGTCCGCATGTGATGTAGAGTAATAGTAGTATTAGATTTAGTAGTAGTGGTGGTGGTAGTAGTAGTAGTAGTAGTAGTAGTAGTAGTAGTAGTAGTAGTAGTAGTAGAAATAGTAGTAGTAGTAGTAGCTGTTGTTATTATTTTATAGCTTTTTCTACTGATCCCCTTCACGTAACATCAGACACAATTGTGTGTTCTGAAGACGCAATGGTACTATATTGTGTAGGGGTCGTTCATTTTACTCAAAAAAGATGACTTGGTTCATTTCAGACCAGTGAGTATTAAGGGAAGAAATTAGTTGCTGAACTTCGTTAGAATGTTTTAACAAATGGTCTGAAAAGTTCTTTGAGGAATTTTTTGTTTCTACTGTGCGTTGGTTGGGGTGTTGGAACATTATTGCTTTTCTTTTCATTCTCATCTCATGTATACTGTTTGGAAAAGATGAAAGTTTCAATATATATTTTTGGTTGATCGCTCCTTTCTTTCTTGTGATGCTACACTTGGCACGATTGCATAGCTTAACTGATGTAAATGTAATGAGCGCTTTTTTGCATTTATTTATTTTTATTCATAAATTATTCAGTGAGACAGTATTAAATTGATTCAGTGTATGAAGTTTTCTATTTTATACTAGCAAACCACAAATACAAATTTGTAATTCTCTTGAAATTGTTAAATCAGATAAAAATAGATCTTAAGAGATGTTTTACTGGAGATAATCAGACGAAATTGAATTTTGCTGAATCCCTTTTGTGCTAGTATAGTATTAATCGAAGCAGTTTTTCCTGCTGTAGTTTTCTTTTTCATTTAAATAGGATTTTATACGCACACCCACATATATTCATGTTCTTTGCTTTCACTACTTTACAAATCTTTCACTACCTTTTTATTCTTTCATTTAATAAAAATCATTGTTAGCAAGACAAGGTTTATGCACTGTTTGCCGTGTTAACCTCAGACTGTTTGTATCATTTTAACTCATACTAATCATCCTATGGACTTGCCGACGACGATCAAGATATTCAGGTAATCTCTGATATTCTGCAATGTAGATGTTGTATATAGTTTTTTCTCTTCATTTAATTCCTGTGAGAGACCACATAAAACGTTATATATTACTTTTCGTTGTATAAATTTACTCTTAGATCTATGTCGAAATAAATTAGAAAACCTAAACATGTTTAGGAACGTTACTTTCGTTTGCCATTAGTTGATAACCACACAAGTATCACGACACCAATACCATTCGGTTTAATATTGGATTTTGCTTTTAAAGATGAGTGGGCGCCATTTGATTAAATGTTAGCTGTACAAAGACATTAAATAGTATCAGAATCAGATAATACTTTGATACACGCATAGTTCTTATAAAAAAATTCAAACTTAATTGTTTTCCACGACGAACGTTTAAATCACTACCGATTTGTCAAGTTGCAGAAAGATATTCTGATGCGTGGAATCTATTTTGCATCCACCAAGCCAAAACTCGCGTGATCCTACTGCAATAAACTGATACAACTACTACATACTGCTAAATTGATCACTATGAAACTAACAAAGCTTAATAACAATAAGTGCTCATCCAGTCTGTTGTACTTATAGGTTTTCCATAATATTACATTATCTTTTCTGCATTACAGCATTTGCAAAGTAGAAACAAAAGCATATTTAGTCTGAGCAGGTAAATGACAAGAATTTGAGCATATGTGATTATTAAACAACCTAAAGTCACAAAAGTTATTGAAATAGAGGTAAAAATTAATGGATTCGTAGCAGAAAAAGTAGACTTCAGTTATTTTTTTCAGGTAAGTATTACAGCGTTGTTAATATTAGCTATTTCATTCTAGAAATACTTACTATAGTTTTCTTTGTTTCATGGATATGGTATATGATTGCTATCTTGTATATCGATATATGTTTGCAATTTTGTCTCTGAATATTTTTTATTCTGTTCATTTGAATATTTCTACCTTGCAGAGACGTCATTTGTTTGAAAACTGGTAGAGATTAGCATCCAGTTTAAAGCCAAACTTGTTATGCAAGCGTAACACTAATGACATGAAGATTACAATACTGCACGTATAGACTATCGTGCTTCTCCCAAGGATTGACATAATTTCATTCTAGTAGTTGCAGCATTGATTTTGTGAATATGATATCAAATTTATATGTGAAAATCTGCAGCAAATATATACACAATTAAATACAAAATAGTATCTGCTTTATGAATCAACAAACTATCTCTCAACTTTCCTTAAAATTATACTCTTGTTACTTAGAAAATCGTGAATTACAGTAGTAATGGAAATCTTTCTTTCTTTCTTTCTGCCCGTCCATCCATCGATCCATCGATCCATCGATCCATCTATCCATCCATCCATCTATCTATCTATCTATCTATCTATCTATCTATCTATCTATATATATATATATATATATGTATATATATATATATATATATATATATATATATATATATATATATATATATATATATGTCTGTCTGTCTGTCTATCTATCTTTTTATATACAATGCCCACGAGTTAAATGGGATGGTTTGAGCAGAATTCTGCTCAATGAGGACTTATCTGAAGTTGCACAACAGTTACGATTACCATAACATAAACTTCGATAAAGATACAATGAGCAAATGCATAAAATATTAAACCCTTGCCTTCCAAGACATGAGGTTGGGTTTCACTGTTTGTAACATGTTTCAGTGTACACGCACTTGTTTACTCTGTAAATAGTTGTTTCCAGATTTATACATAATCGTAATATCATTACTGTAATTTAGAATATTTTGTCAACAAAGTATGTTTTTATTATACATTGTAATCCTCTACTCTGCCACAGAATCACTAAGTTTTGTATAATTGATGAGGACGTTGGAAACGTGATTTAATGTATCGTTAAGCACTTTTATGCTAACTTATTATATTGTAGGCCCCCCTGCTGCATGCCTATATGCTGCAATGATAATGTTTACTAATGAGATAATAAATAGACAATTCTTGTTAGATAGGAAGTTAATTTCGGTGCAAGATGTGACTTGTGTGAAATACGAGCACAGTAAAAACCATCGCTTAAAACTTACATGCATTTGCTGATATTTTATGCGCATACATCTACACAATAAATACATGCATACGCACATGCATATTTGCTTGCATAGATACACTCTTAAATACATACATACATCCATAGAAAAGACTGCCATTGGATAAACAGACAATGTTCCTGTTATTTAATACACACATATTAACACAAGAAATATTAGTTGAACACCCCCTCGAAACTTCTGCCAAAAGGAAAAATAACAATTCTGATACAGGCCCTAGAGAAGTGAATATTTCTTCTAAATTCTGAGGAGAAGCATATTAATGGACCATTGCTTAAAATTCTATTTCTCTAACTGCAATATAAATTCACATTTACATCAATAATTAATATTATTTATTTGAATCGTCTTGCCAGATGCCAATTTGTTTAAAGAAATTACTAAGCAGAATATTCTCAAGTTAGGTTAACAATGATTTAGTGAATGCAGGTACTTTCTGGTCTCAGTAACTAAATTAATAATGAACTCAGATTATAAATGTTTTGTAAAGTTTGATTACTTTTTGTAAGCATACGTATCGCGTAAAATAAATAGATAGTTCACTGTGATTCCAACAAGAGTTTACTTTTCAGAGGAAACCTAATGTCGATTTCTAATATTTATATAACATTTACATGTATGGGGTAAGACGGGGGGGGGGGGGGAATTGTCTTGTCGATTACCTTGACTTTAGGTACTTGTCTGGTGTTTATTTTATCACTCGAAGTAAGAAGAAAGACAAATTCGACATCGGTGGCATTTGAACTCAAAATGCATAAGGATTCAATTATATATTAGTCGACCACTACTGAAAGTCAAATTAAGATGTCCGGTTGAGCATTCATTTCAGAAGCTAACATAATATAAATGTGAGATATGTAAAACCTTTTATATTATATGGTAATAGAAATATAATTTATACACTATTTCGTCGTCAAATATCTTTAACAAATCTGAGATCATATGAATAATATATTCTATAATCCCTATATTTGTTACTGAATTTCCTCTAAAACTTCCGGAGACAAACCACCTCACTATTTGATGTAATCGGTAACCGATGAAGTAATAGATAAGTGTTTGACAAATATGATGGTATTTCTTGTATTTTGTCTGTCTTAGACTACACTTGTATATGTTATACATATTTAAGTTTTTGGAATAAAATCATAGTGATCACATTATACTTAATTACTGTTCATACATATGTCAAAAATATTAAACTTTGGTGTCATACGACTCGATGTTAGACAATAGTGATTGTGGTATAGCTGGTGGTGGGTAAATAGCTATGAAATTATCAGTAACAGCAATGAGATAGGGAGTGTGGCACTGAAGTTATATACATTCATAAATGAACAGAAAAACGAATAGATTTTATGTTTTGTGATAACTATCTTTAAGAATCTTTTATTTGATAGATTTTGGACTGCACCATAACTATGCCTAAGAATCGTTATTTAATACATTTTGGACTGCGTCACACATTATGCAATTCTCATGCTCATCAGGTAATATGTAAAAGTGAGTGGGATGATGACTTGTTGAATAATCAACTGATTCCGAGACATGTGAAATTTTAGTCAAAAGTACCAATATATGAAAAGAACAAAGTGGGCGCGTCATTAAACTGATGATCAAGAATAGCCTAGAACAGGGAAGGGATGAATTATAATTTACAGTTATAGACCTTGAGATAAAAGATATTCACTGAGGATGGTTTACATGCAATGAAACAGATAATTAGCGATGAGAAATATATTAACTCCTTTAGGCATTTTGAGAGTAGACGTTTATAGTTGTTCAAAAATGAACAGTCTCATTATAAGTTAGCGTAAAAATGCTTAACAATATATTAGATAATGTTTCTAACATTCTCATCAATAATACGAAACTTTGTGGTTCTGTGGTACAATAGAGGTTTGCATAATAAAAACATTTTATTCACAAAATATACTAAATCACAATAAGGATATCACTATTATGCATAAATCTGGAAGTAACTGTTAATTGGGCAAGTGCATGTACATTGAAACACGTTACAAATAGTGCAACATAGTCTCATATCTTAGAATACAAGGGCTTAATATATTATGCATATGCTTATTACATTTTTATTTAAATTTATGAATAAAATGTTATGGTATACATAGTCGTATAACTCCAAATAAGTCCTCATTGAGCAGGGTATTGTGTATATATATTTTCATATACAAAGATTTGTATACACACAGACATAAACACGAATATATACACACAAATACACATACATAAACATGCACAGCACGTTCATTTATTTACTCACATATATCAACAAATACAAAGATATACACGCACACACACTTACATATAATCACAAATATATACATATATATAAACACATAGAGTGAGCGAGAGAGAAAGAGAGAGAGAGAGAAAGAGAGAGAGAGAGAAAGAGAGAAACAGATGTACATTACATTTACTTACTCTGATATATGCATATACATACGTATATGTGTGTGTGTGTGTGTGTGTGTGGGTGTGTGTGTGTGAGTGTGTGTGTAAAAAGGTTGAATTAGATCCTTCTTTCAATTTGAAGGTTCCCCAAAAAAGATTTCTGATATAGATTCTTCATATTTTACTGATAGCTTAATGGCGTAAAATCGCGAATATGAAAATTATACTTGTATATGGTGTGTTGTGAATTTATGGAAAGATCTCCCAAAAAATTCAACAATTCTAGTAAAAATGGAGAAGAAAAGATGTTAGGATATATAAGAGACTTTTAATTCATGCAGACGATCCTTTCGTACAGCGATATAAAAATGATGCAAACTCATGGTTGAACAAAACTAATTAAATTAATTAGATTAAATTAAATTAATTATATATCACTGTACTATTTAATGCGAGAAGTATAAACAAAATTTCTACAAATGATTTGAGAAACGGAAAAGCAGAATAGGATGTAGGAGATTCATATTTATCCTTATGAGATAGAAAGATACGTATGAGTCCAGTTATGTATTAACTAGAACTAAAGACTATAACGGTTATTTGAAAATATAAGTGAGAGAGATTTTAGAGACGTTCCCTCTATAGATGACTAAGGAGGTTATAAATTCTAACTCCGAATAAGTCGAGTAGGGAAAAAATTGTATAGTAATGTCTAATGGAAAAGCATTGCTATATTTGAATTAAGATATGACCTGACAGTTAGAAACAATACCTAGTGTAGTGAATATCCAAAAAAATTGATACATGAGAATGAAGTTAAACTAGAGGAGATAGTGTATAAACACTTGTTAATGTAAACAAGTGTTATAGGGGTAAAAAGGGTTAAAGAGAAAATAAGATGCGCAAGATGGATTTATGTTTGCATAAGAACTAATATTCGTTAGTATGTATTAAATATAAAGTAGAAAAAATAAGTAAAAACAGAAAAATAGTTGTTAATATTACAATTAGATAGTAAATACTTGCTGTGGCTATAAAAATGAAAAAAGAGCGCTCAGAGATATATTACTGGATGTAGAAATACGGATGAATAACAATGTAGCGGAAATAAACGAGCTGGGAATGAAAAATAAGAAAAAGAATGTTTAATTTATATGTATTCATATGTGACTATGTTTTAGTATGAATAAACATATGAGGTAAGGAACTAGTTTGGCGTAATGTGAGAGGGATATTTAGTGGTATTAGGCTTGTATTAATATTCAAGTAATAGAAGAGTATTGTGTATTATGAATATAAGAGGAATTACAAGTTTAGGGTTGCACATAAGTATACAAAAAAAAACTTATACACAGTGTCCCATAAAAACGTATAAGGAAAACATTGTTAGTATATTTACTTATGTGTGAGTAGAGGAATATCTGCACATTAAATATACATAGATATAGGAATTCCAGTTGTATTTTGATTGTGGAATACATAATGGAAGGAACACCCTATTAAAGTATAGAAACTCATTCCGGTGGAGAGCAAAAAGGCACACGCATATAGATATATGTACAGACACATATAAAAAAATAGTAGTATATATATGTGTGTGTATGCGAAACATACGTATATGCGCACACGTACATATTAAAAAATACACGTTAGTGGCAATATATAGTGAATAAACACACAATAATAATAGATATGCACACAGATGACATATAAGATCCATATCTAAATATGCACACATGGTTGTAGACATGTAGGACACCAAGTAGTACTATATATGTTTGCGTATATCAGCAGTAAAATATATTTAATTATCAGGTAGAGTGACAAGTAACATAAAACAGTATTAGATAGAATGGGTATGTTGAAGGGGTTTAAAAGGACACATTATGCAAATAAGATAAAATAAAATAGAAAACATATATAGGTATATTATATACTAAGGAAAGATATAGTTTTTAATAAATAGACATATTGAGAGAAAAGGAGGTGTAGGGAGAGGTGCATAAAGTGTTAGCCCAATACATGGTGGGTCATGCAATTGTTAGAAGGAAAAGTTTTTAAAAATATATATCAAGATAGTGTAAGATATAATAATGTTTGCTTGGTGTGCTAACGATTCTGCCAACATATTATATATATTTTTATTGATAAATATTTTATCAATTTTATGTTTAGCATTTAAGACCCTTGTGACTAGTCATTATTAGGAAGAAGGAAGTGGGTGCGGTGGCAGACTCGTTAGCACGCCGGGTTATATGCTTAACGGTACTTCGCCCGTCGCTACATTCTGAGTTCCAATTTCATCGAGGTCGACTTTGCCTTTCATCTTTTCGGGGTCGATAAATTAAGTACCAGTTGAGTACCGGAGTCGATGTAATCAATTACCTCACTCTCAACAAATTTCAGGACTTGTGCCTATATCAGAAAAGTATAGTAATATTGACAAATGAATACAAAGCTGCAGAGCAGGCTTCGATATTTGGACATAATTATGTCGTTGAGTTAAGTAACATCAAAATAAGTGTTTCACAGCTCAAACTTGGATTTTGTTTGTGTATGACGCTGAATACAACTTCACGCGCAGATGTAAAGCTAACTTACGTAAGATATAACTTGAAATCATGGACATGTAGCCTAAAGTTTCTTCAAAATAACAGAAGGATTTTCCTAATTAAAACAATATTTGGTGGTATTTCTCTCCAGTACACTAACACTGATAGCACATTTATTGTAGAAACACTCATTCAGTCGTAATTTAAGTCTTAACAACACAAATCTCCTTATTCTGATGATGGTAACTAAAGAAGCCAATCGTTTAGATAATCGCTCTGTATTGCTAAAATTATGGACATGTATATATATATATATCTTCCCACTAATACGACGGGTTACTCGGTAGACAGTAACTTAAAATTGCTAAAAGCTTTTAAATTGTATATTTGAACAGACATGTATGTACACATTGAAAACTTGTATATTATATTACATACAAACGTGTAACCACACATACGGGTTCACACATTATTACGCATATGCAGAGTTGCAAAAATTAATTTCCTTCTAACGAAATAGATTTTCACTCTTTTCTTCAGATATTGTTTGACTAAATTTTCACCAATTTCTAAATGTAAGAGTTGATTTAGCATCAACTATTTCCACTTTATTATTGCTATATAATTTTCGGACCATCTGCCATATTTATACGTCATTCATGTCATATATTCGAACATAACATCTGTAATATTCCCATCTTAGAATGGCCATAATTTTGATTTATTGGTTAGAATATGTCTTTCGCTCTAAAGAGTAATACGATAAATTTAACATCAGTAAAGATTAAATCCTAGTGACATTCTATACACACATACACACACGCACAAACACATACACCTATATATTATATATATATATGTATATATAACTCTCTCCCTCTACATATATATATATATACATATGTATACACACACACACACACACACACGCACACACACACACACGCACTCACACACACACACACACACACACACACACACACACACACAGACACACACACACACACACACACACACACACACACATATATATATATATATATATATATATATATATACATGCATCTAACCAGAGCAGAATCAATCTATAAGGACAGCGGTTAAGAAAATAACGTAGGTATTCATAATTACAGTAGTTTGTGTTTCGGTTTTACTTTGATTGCCTTCCTTAGACGTTCTTTCTTAGTTGCCGCGTGGAAGATAACAGGGTTCAAGCATGGTGTTGGATGACATTCCATCAATGCTGATTCATCATCGTTTTGCTGCACGAGTAAGTCTATATACAATCTGTTTACGGCACCAGACATTCCATGCTAGTTTGATTTCTATGAAGTTAGAACACGTTCCACTGATGCATAACCTACACAACTATCATAAAGTATGTGGATTTTTGCTTCAGAATGAATATGTGTGAGGTGTTTCTATGATCTTAGAGGACCGTCACTGAACAATTGACAAACTTGTTGATATAACTTGTGTTTCCTGGGGTTCCTGCCAACGAATTTCGAACGAGAAATTGCAAATGAAAAGAGCTGCAACAAAATTTGTGCCCCGCTTACTCACGGAAGATTGAAAACAGTCACGACTGAATGCGTGTCATGAACTGAAAGA
Source organism: Octopus bimaculoides (assembly GCF_046866305.1). Lineage (NCBI taxonomy): Eukaryota > Metazoa > Mollusca > Cephalopoda > Octopoda > Octopodidae > Octopus > Octopus bimaculoides. The sequence continues at coordinate 30,392,038 of NC_142931.1, forward strand.
ACAGTTTGAAGTTGATTCGAACCATTTTTCGAAGGCTAGCATGGAATGTCTGGTGCCGTAAACAGATTGTATATAGACTTACTCGTGCAGCAAAACAATGATGAATCAGCATTGATGGAATGTAATCCAACACCATGCCTGAACCCTGTTATATTCCACGTGGCAACTAAGAAAGAACGTCTAAGGAAGGCAATCAAAGTAAAACCGAAACACAAACTACTGTAATTATGAATACCTACGTTATTTTCTTATGGAGAATACTTTGAAGGCGATAAAAGTGTAAACGTATAAAACAAAGAGAATAAAATAACATTTCAAAATTCCAGTTTCTTTTTGGGTACCCCTCGTACAGATGCTATAAGGTAATATATTTTCCGGAGATATAAGTAGTGCTCTTCCTGTTGCAGAAATATAGGTGGAGAAAGTTACTGTATATAGATATATATTCTAGCAGTTGGAATACACAGTTATCTATATTATGTACTTAGGTTTCACTATGAGATCTAGCGTCTGTAGTGGTTTTCATGCTTATAAGATCGTATTGTCCCGGAAGAGAAATTATGCAAAAATGGCTTGTTTCTTTAATATGCGGACCGACTTTAATGTTATGCAGTAGAAAGGTTGTGGTACCATGAAACTAAAGGATGGTGCTTTTTAAATCTCAGTTCATGAAAGCCGTGAAAGTTTACAACGTTAGACATTCATTAGAATTCAAGTATTTTCTGATTTGAAATATCAAGTTAGCGGTTGGAATACACAATTATCTTTATTATGTACTTAGTTTTTACTAAGCAATATTTTTAGCGTCTACTACAGAAAGAGTACTCCTGACTCACAAGGTGTAGTCTTCCGGTAACAGAGATATAGGTAGAAGAAGTTACTATGTATAGATGCATATTCCAGTCAAATGCCTAGAATCATTTAAACCTTTGCTAATATTAGTTATCGTATAAGGCAGCAAGCTCGCATTATTGTTAGCATGCTGGGCAAAATGTTTAGCAGCATTTGGTACGTCTTTACGTTTTGCGTTCAAATTCTACTGTGGTTGACTTTGCCTTTTACCCTTTCGGAGTCAATAAAATAAGTACGAGTCAAAAATTGGGGACGATGTAATCGACTTACGTCCCCCTCCGAACTTGCTGGCTTTGGCCAAAATTTAAAACCCATATTTTGAAAATAAGTATGACCATAAATATTGTTCGTGGATATTATAGGATCTTTATTGAAGGTAACGCTGAAGTGAGATATAATTGCAATCATTGTCCTCTTAAATAAATACAGTTCCAATAGAAACAGACAAACCCTTCTAATTTATACTACCATGCTATGTTCTCATTTGCAATTATGACTGAGGCATGAGGTAAAAACAGATTACAGAAATGTGATTTAATAATGTCTCTTGTATCATATGTTGCAATTGAAGCAATAAGATGGCACAGTACTATCCAAATATACAGAGAAGACAAAAGATTGAATTATAAACAATCGCAAAATCGACTCTTTCATTGTAGAAAATACGTCCGTGTAATCTGCTGATTCCAGACGCTGTCAATTTCTCTCTCGAGGTAAGTATAACATCTTATTAAACACGTCTAAAATTTTCAACAAATATCGGAATTGTTGCATTACTTTTATCAATATTTATTGCAGAATTTGCATCTACAAACTAGATGAGCTTGTTATTTTCAGTATGATGCATTTGCTACACTCTTAACTATGGCTATACAATTACAATTCTTCCTTTCCTTTAGTGTCTTTTGTATATTACACTGAACAAATGAAATTCTCACACATTTTGCATGCATACACTTGGATGACGCATAGATGTTTTGTATGACAAATGAATAGTTGAATTTATAGGTATTGTGTGAATGTTATATTTCAACAAATAAAATAGCCACTATTAAACATATTTCTATATCTTCTTTTTGGATATTACATATGTGTGTGTCTTCATATAATATACACATACATATGTATGCATACATGTATAATTATGCATGTAGATATGCATATGCTTGGATATCTTTATACATTTATTCACATATATATGTACATCTGTCCGCATATACACATACACACACTCATACGTTCGTGTAATGTGTAGACACAAAGGAATAAATATGTATGTACATATATGTCTGTCTATCTATCTATTTATCTGTCTGCCTGTCAGTCAGTCTGTGTGTGTGTGTCTCTCTCTCTCTGATTATATATACATATATATATACACACACACACACATACATATACTTGCATGTGTGTATGTGTGTGTCTTTGTGTGTGTGGGCGCGTACATATATTATGTACATGTATGTGTACATGTATATATTCATGGTTTCGTGCCAAGTATTGATGGATTGTGTTTAATTAAGGTACGATTACTCGAAAGGAGAAACAAATTTTCATTTCTATTCAGTTTTGATAATCTCTTTTTTAAGAGTTATGTTTATATTTTGTCAATTTAATACGAAATATTTAGAATTTTGTAATTTTACATCAAGAACACCCATTCATTAGATCTTTTACACATTAATGTAATTCCAGTTTAACCATATTTTTATGTACTTTTCCAAAATGCAAATTAAATGTTTATAGTTTTCTGTTTAAAATCTAATTTTTTTCCCTTCTTACATGCCAGCTTTAAGTATTGTATAAATTGCCATTTCTATTAGCTGCTTCAATTATAGTCCATATTCATTCGATATTCTTCATCCTAATGGTTTATTGTTACACTTAACTTGATCTGATCAAGGTAATATTTATAATTTTATCATATATATATATATATATATATATATATGTATGTATGTGTGTGTGTGTGTATACATATATAGATATACATATATAAATGTGTATATATATATATATATATATACACACACACATATATATATATATATATATATATATATATATATGAATGTATTTGTATATAAATATATATATATATATATATATATATATATATATATATATTTATATATATATAGACAGATTGACAAATAGATAGCCAAATAAATATAGATAGGTATATATAAATATATATACTTGTTCTTATACATATACATATGCATAGCATTCTATCTATTTATCCTCTCTCTCTCTCTCTCTCTCTCTCTCTCTCTCTCTCTTTCTCTCTCTCTCTCTCTGTATATATATTTACATGCACATGTCTATATGCATGGGAATTACCTTTTGAATTGAATTTAATTAGCTCTTAAATAAAAAAGTTTGTTTCATATTTTTTTTTCATGTAAAGTTATTTTATAGGTACATTTAGTTTCTTCTACATTTACAAAAATCTAAAGTTGTAATGTATTGAGCAAAAAATAGAAAATGTCTAATGATATATAATTTAAATATAAACCTGCTAATTAATTTCTGAAACTTGTTGCACAGTGTTTAATTCATTGTAACGATAATTTCAAATGCATATTATAACTGCTTCTAATTCGAACTGGACATTCACATGAAGACCAACAGTATTTTCCATTTAGTGAAATTATTATCAGTGTAGAAATTCAGTTAATGCTTATTCATATAAAACTGCCACACATTAGTTCAACACCTTAGCGTTTTCAATATGCATTCTATGCGTGTGCGGTATAGCTAGTATGTGGTCGCCCAACATGTTAGAACAACAGGCAATACTATCGCGAACATCGTGCTACAAACGTTAATAAAAACAAGACATGATCCTCAAAAGACATTGGTAACAAAAATAGAATGGACCTCAAAAAAACAGACTGTTAACAAAGTATTATTGAGCATCAATATATTTGACCCTTCTTGAAAAGAGAATACACATCACCCGCAGCAACAATAGTACACGCAATATCTATGTGTTTGTAAGGCGGCGAGTTGGTTGAGACGTTAGCACACCAAGCAAAATGCATAGCGGTATTTCGTCTGCCGAGGTCGCTTTTTGCCTTTCATCCTCTAGGGGACGATAATTTAAGTACCATTTGCGTACTGTGGTCGATATAATCGACTGGCTCCCTTCCTCAAAATTCCGGGCCTTGTGCCGAGAGTAGAAAAAATATATATATGTTTGTGCGTGTGTGATTATATATATATAAATACACACACATATATATGCGCACAAATATATGTATGTTTGTATGTGTATATGTATATACATATATGTATATGTACGTATACACACACACATACACACACACTCACTTGAATAACTTAGATATGTTTCGACCAAAGATTGGTTCAGGCCATATCTAACTGATAGGATTAGCTAAGTCCTTTTCAAATCAAGTTTTGCGGTATCATGGTCCATTCGAGTAGGTAGTTCTTGTTTAGTGAGTTGTTTTCAGGTATAGGTGATTTATCTGGTATTCTGTGAGGAAATTTGTCCAGATTCCGTTTAAAGGCAATAGGATCCTTTTCTTCTTTGATCTGTTTCGGGACAATGTTAAATAGGGAAGGGCCTGATGAGGACAAGAAATTGTGTTGCAGTATATTTATGTGTTGTGATCCTGAATTGGGTAAAGGACGTATGGCCTGAGGTCCTAGCCTAGGATGAATTTTAAAGCTAACGTTGAGGTCGTTTGGGCAATGCTAGTGGTATATTCTCCACATCGTGCAAATGATGTATCGCTTGATATCAGCAACAGCTGGTATCAAGTTATCTGTCATTTTGGGACGTCATTATTTGTGACATATTTTGCATTTTTACCAAAGATGAATTCTTGTATGGTTCCTAAATTGTAACCTTTTGAATTCAGACCGTTTCTGATGAAATGATCAATTCTGACTTTATTAAGGATGAGGTAGTCAGGGTAAAATAATACTAACCGATATCATGTAGAATAACAAAACCTAGATATCGAGTTCGGTTGGATAGCAGGGAAAACATGACGCATGCCAAAACGAAATATACAGAAAAAAGCTGAT
>NC_142931.1:30399448-30416948 GCF_046866305.1 Octopus bimaculoides
ATATGCAATCGGACAGCTCACGCGTGCTATCCATTCAAATGATAATGACATTTTCACGATAAAAGAAAGGGAATTTAGGCAAAATTTTTGAATGAAAAATAATATTCAATGGATCAATTATATTTCTATGACAGCACCTGCATATGAGTGATCATTTATTATTTATTAATGCAATAATAAATTTCCAGTACACATGCATTAATTTTTCATTTGTTATCTTATTTGTAACGCACATTCATACACCAACGCAAACACCATATATATTCTGCATGCACTCGTGGTCACTTTCTATCCCTTTTGCTTTTCGTATAGATATGTGTGTGAGAGTGTGTATTCCTGTCTGTGTATCTACTTCTCATTTCTCTAATTTTATTCTTTCTTCCTCCATATTGCCGAGTTCATTTTCCCCTTCTTCTCTCCCTTCTTAGTTTAAAGTGCAATAGTATTTCTCCCCCTTTTCTCGTTCCCTATCACGACATATTTCTGTTTTCCTTCTATCTTTTTTCTATAAGCTCGCACATTTAGCTCCTCTCTTTTATAGATTCTCTGTCTCCACTTCTCTTTGTATTATGCTCTCTCGTTCAGAGACTTTTTCTGCATTTTCACAAGCTATTACAACCTTTGATATCTACTAAGATTGAATATTTCTACTAACAACCGTTTCGGTCTGTTGAAGATTTATTTTATGTTTTAGAATTCCATTCCGGTTATTTTTTGCCGTTAGTTCCTTTGTTCTTTATATTTATTTTTTATTTGCATTATTTTACTCCAGAAATAACAAGATTAGTTCTGAGTGAGAAATGATAAATTCAAGATCTTTATCCAAAAAGCCAATAATTAGATTTGTCCTTCCTCAATGGGTGGCAATCAAAGCTAGACATATCTAGGCAATGAAGAGTGTTGGCTGCCACCATTTGTTTTTATCGTTCGACCAGTTGCCATAAACATGATCTTGCAGAGCTTAAACATCTATCAAAATTCACTATCGCTAATGCTGTGCAAGGAATCGTCAATGATAATTCAATTTCATTCTACTTGATCATAATCTTAGAGCCAATTATCAGCATTACCCACTCGAAAGCTTTACGGTTTGTTGTTTCTTCCTGTTATTGTTCTAAATTGAGAATTTTGCGGAAAGAAAAATTTATGATGGCAGATTCGTATATTGCTGTATATTGAACAACATTTTGTAGCTGTCTTTTGTCAAAATTTCGCGTTGGAATCGGTTATAAAGTAAAAGCTTATATCTGACTGACATCATCATTGAAGACAAATTACTTTTATTATAAAAAGAAACATTTACTTTGTAAAATAAATTAAATTAAAAATGAATGAGAATCCTTTGGAGAGTGAGCTGGCAATTTCGAAAGTGAGACATGATCCTATAAAGCAGAGAATGCTTTGTAAAAGTATTGATTAATGGAATCACATATGAAGAGTTACAATCTTGACTTCAGATATATTCTTGTTAGTTGTCTGTAACTAATAATTCAATGAAATATTGTCAGAAGAGAATACAAATGAATAGAAAGGTTTCAATTTCAAATTTACCCGAAACGTTTTTCATGTGTTCGTGGTTGAATCTGTGTGATTCTTTCAGCAGAATAGTTATGTCGTTACTCTCATATGTTGAAAAGTGGACGAAGAGACGATATGCAGCTGAAATGTCTGCTAACCCAAGGTGGCAAACATGCAAATTATTTAAGCCAGTCAGTATGCAACCTAAGTCACATTTAATTTCAGTGTTGTTTTCGTCGAACCATTGCTGATGCTTGTGATGGCAGGATCAGAGTATTACAAGGGGTGCAGAATACGTAGCATTTGAAGGGACCTCTAACGTTCTGTAGTTTCTGAAATATTTACATTAGATCAATTCTTATCTATTTAATTTGCGAGTGCAGGTTTACTATCTTCAAGTATGATTAACTTGAAAACTAGGATCGTCCATGCTTTTTGTTGCTTTATTTAAATTCTGAAAGACGTTCCGAAGCATTGCAATGAGTTACGAAGGATTAGTATTGAATGAAGATGTAAAAACAATATTTTTTATTCTTCTATCTCATAACAATGTAATGAATAAAATCTCAAGATTGGACCAAGTAGGGGTTCAAGTTGTTTTATGGTTATTTGGTTACTAGAGGAGTGTGTTTGTAGCAGTGATCAAGTTATTAGCGAAAGGAGAGCTGAACAGTCCATTTGTATTCATTTTGCCTACATTCTGTTTGCTGATTATACCAAACCAAGATCAGAATTGGAACCTAACCTAGTATTAAAAATATATATTTAAAGCGCTACGTCCCCCGAATTTATTCCTCTTGGTAGACGGTGATTAATATAGACCTCGATCATGATTAAATTTCAATTACTTTTGGTAAAATAACTAAATGAGAATATTATGTAATCAATCTGATATATTATCTTTCTATTGCGATAACTTTTGTAATTTTATTTCATGTTCCTCTTTAACTTTTAGATAAGTGTCAGATAATTGCACCATCAGCCAAAAAGCTTCATGTGTAACATCAATGATACGAGAGAAAAAAGAGAATGAAATCTTGATGATAGCAAACACCAAATTGTTAATATGAACATTCGTATCTCATCAGTATAGATTTGTTGATGTCGGTTGGCTCCAATGTCTGCTCTGACAGACAATTGAATTCAATGCAAACATGTCAAATGAACACTCCATCGTTTTCTTCAATGGTGTATATCAAAACAGCATAATGAAATTCTGATCTGTTTGGGTGCTATTTCTAAGAGGTTCAGCGACCATATTGAAGCTTCCTAATTGACTCGGACATTACGGAGAAGGCGGTAGCTAAGTTATTTTTATAGTTAATTAAAATAGTACCTAAAACATATATTCTAACGATGTTTCCTCCTCTGAACATGAGCATCTTTGAGCATGAAAATCAACATAATTTTTACCATCTACGTAGGCCAACATTGCATTAATTACAACCATTAGCGATATCACCATGAAGGAAAGTTCTTTTTAGTAGCAAACCATGTCCAAATTGGCCACAAACTGCATATAGAAACTTGCTTAAATATGACTTACAAAGTATGACAAACAGTAACATAACTGACAAATTAGCCTTTGTATTTGTTTACGTTCCTTTCCATTTCAAATTCCACCCAGTTCAACTTTGTCTTTCCTCTCTCGATCGATAAAGTATTGCCAGTCGATATTCTTTACTCTTTTGTAAGAGCAAAACTAGAGTCCAGTAAATTAAACCAATGAAATGAATACGAAATTAGAGGAAGTCTACGTTTGGAAGAATTGATTGAGTACATCACTCAAATAGCAGTTGTTGTTATAGGTTTCAGCAAGCAAAACAAGCAAGTGCTGCTTAATCACAATAATAATTACAACTACGTATCATCTACTATTATTGAGTCTGTCAACCAATTCACACAGCTTGCAGGAGCAACAATAAATTTATAAGTCTTCCGTTTTACTGACACTATAGTGACATACTTTTCTTAGGTATCCAGTTACCCTGGATGCATTTATATCTTCCTAATAGTTTTTAATCCTTTTACAAACCAACATTATTTCTTGATGTCTTTGATCTCTGTCACGTATATAGCGATACTGGATAAAGACGTAAAGATTAGAAGCAAGTCTAAGCTAATAAAACTAATCATAAAGAATCACGCATAAACAGAACAGCAGTTTAAGATAGATTTGTATTAGGACTTGTTATAATGATTTGGTTTTGTTTTACATTTTATTTGTACAAAGAATTAGAAGCTGTTGCTTAGTAATAACCAAATGTATAAAACTGCTTGTCAGCTACCGACAAACGATTTTTAAAAATAAAATCATAAATAAAACAGTCTAGCAGAAAATTATTGATATGAACATGTATTTCAGTTATGATTTAGTCATTCATTTTGTATCATGGACTAACGCAAAATTACGATATTTTTTAATGCTTGTCCAAACCAGGATGCGCCACTGTCAATGATGACAACAACAAAAAGTAAGACGATTTCAATAATGGTTCTTAACATATGTAAAAACACATCTTTGTGTACAGAGTGTAACAGATGCTATTGAATCCGTTACTTTAATATTTATTTTATGGACTTTGGTATGATTCAATCTCAAAACATAGCGAACTATTACTAATGAACGTAAATCCATATTGTCTGCCACTCTAGTTTTAATGCGATTCGCCGTTCTAAATAAAAGCAAAAATGTCTATTCTGTGGATTGACAGTGCTGTTAGATGGTTTGCCAAAGTGCTTTCCGGCATCTCTTCTGACTATTTACATTCTGCGGTACCTCTTTTGACAATTTACATTTAAATCCCGCCGTCGTCAACTTTACATTTTATTCCTTCGGATTCAATAAAATGAAGTATCAGTCAAGTACTGGTGCCGATGGAATCAGTTAATTCTCTTCCCTCAAAATTGCTGGTCATGTACGTTATACAGTGATGTAGGGCAAAAATCATACATTCAAGCAAAAGTACTCTGTCTAAATAAATTCCCTCTTCGTATAGATTGATTTTGTGCTTTGTAGATTGTAAGAATGTTAACACAAATACCACGTACAATACTAAGATATATTCGAATATAAATAGTTGAACTCAGTCTTTCTGCATTTCCATGGTCAACTAAATGAAGTAAGTACAAGAATAAAAGCATATATACCATTTCTTAACTTCAATTGGCGTTTACACAAAATTAAAGATCCGTTTTTTTTTGGGGGCGGGGTTCTTATATTAAGCAGCTGAAAATCCATCAGAACTCAATTAAGGCGTGTGTTAGTCGAGCTGGAAAATAACCAACTTTTGCTTTTCACAAAACACATCTCTCATGTATAGTAATTGTTATTCCAAATTTTGTAAATTCATGTGACATCTTGCATACATGTTGTAGCAAACCAATTGTTTTTCTAAAGAATCCAACTAAACTGAGCAAAATTAACCGAACTTTGTCAAAGGTTACATTTGGAAAAATTTCCTGTTGTTTTAATGCTGATATTTAAACGCATAGTAAACCATTCTCATACTTTTAGTCGAAAACTAAATGTTTATTCCCGGCGTTGGAAACTTTCGAGAAGAATATTCGAAAGAGACACTTTATAATTCTTTTGGGACTAACTTCGTTTATTAATATATTAATATCTACAATCTCAAATCCCACAAAATCACCAAAATATTCTTTCCACAGAAAACATTAACTAATTTCTCTGCATAACTAGGTTGTTCCACACAATAAACAGTAACGAAAATATTCCTTGTTTTTTTGGCAATTATTTGAGCAACCAAGTAACTTGCCTCTGGAGCTTTGTCTGATGCCTTCATTCTCTTTGTGAACGTTGAAGCCTACGAAGTATTCCACTGGTTTTGCTGGCAAATTTCCGCGCCTAGCGCTGAAATGAAGCTTTAATTTGTTTGGTACTATACTTTCGTTTGCAAGTATATCTCCACAAACTAAACACAGGGGACTAGGGTTGTTTTCATTTCCAGAAAATGTGAAGCCCAGTTTTATATAATCTTTGTTGCATAAACGAAGCTTAAAATATTTTCCTCTGCCCTTCGCACTCACTGATGCACGTCATTCAACAGTTGTTTGAGTGGTTTCCATCGTAGTTTTTTTTTTTTTTTCATTGGAAATGTCATCTGCAACTTTCCTTTTCTTAATTCAAAGCTTATCCATTTTGTAGGTAATTTAATTACTATTTATGAATAAAACTAAGTTGATTTACAAAGTTATAATAACTAAAAATGTAATTAATATCACCGGTTCCTAAGGCTAAGTACGCGAGACTGATAAGTGTGGCATGAGTTTAATGTGATTTCATAATTATTAGATCAACCTCAGTAATGCGTAATAACTGTATAGGTGAGAAATAACTTTAGACAATTTGAAAACAGTTCCAGTGTGTTTTGCTCACTTAAACAGGTGCGAATTTGAAATTTTGTAATCAATTTACTTCGGACAAAAGAATAGTGCTTGCAATATGTTAATTCTTTCTAAGGCGGTGAGCTGGACGAAATACTTAGCTTTATTTCGTCTGTCTTTATGTTCTGAGTTCAAATTCCGCTGAGGTTGACTTTGCCTTTCATCGTTTCGGGGTCAATAAAAGTACCCGTTACGTACTGTGGTTAATCTAATCGACTGCCCCCTCCCCCCCCCAAAAAAAAATTGTGTCTTGTGCCTAGAGTAGAAAAGAATATGCTAGTTCTTTTACACTGAATAGAATCCAGTGACAATGAGCGTTATATAATGAAGATTACGTGTGCCTTTTTTTTTCTTTTTTAAATCTCGTCTCCAAACATTAAATGGGAAACGATAGCCGGTAGGTACATGCATTGACATGTTCGCTATGCTATCAAACAGATTCTGAAAAGCTGAAACAAATTGGTATTGGATATTTTATATATTGGTTTCCCGTACGTTTGCAACACACCTACGCCCTGCTGGAGACACATTAATTTGTCGTGAGATACAGTTTGGTAAACACTGTTCTACAGAAAGAATGATATCAACAGGCTGAGAAGTTTCGACAAGGAAAAGAAGAGGCTAAAGATCTTTCAAGAAAATCTATGTCATGTAGTAGCACTCGTATTGTATGAGCTATATAACAAACAGCTGCAATAAGAAATAAGTCAACCAAGTGCTCAAATCTGAAATAAGTGACTATTCAAGAAGCAATCAATTTACTATTTTGTTATATGCAACCCACAAACTGCTGAACGAACGCAATGAGCAAAAACACAAAGGAGAAATATTTTACCTGCATTGTAAGAAAAGGATATGTAAATGCATGTTTCCAGATACTTGAGAATGAGTGAATACGACAGAAATCTTAACCATTTTAGGCCCCTTCACTGGTACGTTACCTCACAATTCTGAGGTTTTAATTTTGCAATCAAAGTTTTGATTGGTCAAGAGACAGCGCCTAAACATAAAAATGCGATCTAAAATGCCGATCATCAGTATTAAGTTAAGAATATCGGCATGATGATATCTTCCTGTTTAGCATGATGTTGGGACAAAAGTAATAATGTAATCCTACAGAAATATCGTTGTGGCAAAAGTAATAATGTTCGTTAAAATTAAAAATGCAATCCTAAAGCAATATCGTTATCTAATTGCCAAATTTGAAATTGTATTCTTACGTTAGAAGCCGAACTATTTTATGGAAGATTTCAAAGAATTAAAAATTCTAAAGATACTCAAGAATATGTTCAAAGCAATACCAAAATACCAAGGGAATTTCAGAAGCCGACATAAATCGGAATAAGTAAACTGCAATACTCTGTATTTATTGTAAATAACAAACTATATAAACCTGGAACAGTTGGAGTTGTTCTCAGTAGTTCTGTTAAAGTCTTCTACATGACCAGCACATTTTGTTACTTAACATGGATAGTGTAATTTCAGTACGCTGCACTTTCATAACGCTATGCTACATATATCTTTAAATGATTAAATTAACATCCATAACAACATACCGACTTTGATTTTGGCTGCGATAAATGATAAAAGTTTACTGAGTATCAAAATTCTGTGTTTGTCAAACTAATAATGAAAATTATATCATTATCTTATATTATCCTCCATTATCTTCTAATTGAAACCTCTTTTTACAGATTTATTTAGTCTTCAACGATAAAAAATATCTTAATAGAATTAGATAAAACAAAAATATAATTTAAGTATTCAATATTGTGGAAAGAGATAGACGTTTCCATTTAAACAATGGTATCTGATAACTTTAAAGACATACGTTTTAGCCATAATATTTTGATAATAAAATATCTCCTCCAATACTCACATTGCCACAGAGGAAACGGAAATGTATCGAAAGCGCGAAAACAAAGAAACGAAAGAAAAGAACATCCAGTTTTCTAAGGCTTTATATATTTGCTCTTATACTTTTATATGCCAAATATTATTTCTTATACTTTTATATGCTAAAAAACATATTTTATACAGATCCTCAACCTGCTAGAAATGAAAGCTTAATATCATATCTCTCGGTCAAACAATAACGTCAAGTTGAATACGCTAAACTTTCAAAAAAGATGAGTCTCATAATATGAAACATCTTTGAATATATAGGTTTTTTTTCAACAGAGCTAACCTCGTTTGCTCAACAATCTATGCTTTATATATGTATATTTATAGTTTCAGTACGCGCATGCGCATGTAATGCCAGCAAATAGCGAGAAAGTTAGAGAGAAAAAGAAATGGTAAGTGATGCATATGTTTATAGAATTGCTTATATGCGTATTTATAAAATCATAAATGATAACAATTTGTCTTAGGTTCGATTGTCTGCGAATATTTAATGACTTTTTAAACAATTGTATTTATATGTGCTGTTCTAAAACTTCAGTACACAAATATTTTGCACACATTAATACTCACAGAATTGTTTTATGTGTCGGACTTTTTTCCCAAGTGACCTAGTGACAGCTGATTCAAGCCTAAAGGTTTAGGTTGATGATTGATAAAGCGTAAAGATTGATTACCTTTCAGGAAATCAACTAACAGCAGATTCTAGTTACAAAGGCAAAGAAGAGAAAAACAATAGAGTGTTTGCTGAATCACGGAGGACAAGAGAAAAATAGAAAAATAACCTAGTGTCATGTCACTTTTCATAGCTTAGAATTGTCTTAAAGTCTTTTGTTTCAATGGTTTTTACCTACGATGTATGGTGATTTAAAAAACGGTAAATATTTGACATCTAAATTATGAGCTCAATCCTTTCTTTTGACAACATTGATCTGCATATAATAAACCATAGTTTTGGTAACATGCTTTTGTCTCAACGAATAAGATATCTATGCCTATGGCATCCGCAAATCTTAGAAAACAATTAAGGTGATGTGTTTGGAGTGTTTACAAAATTTGATGATGTTTATACATTTTTAGAGTGGTCACCCCACTCCACAAAGTTACATTTTGAGCTACAAAATTTGAAATTGGGTTCAATAGAAAAGCAGCTGAGATTTCAAATATGTGAAGTCGAAAAGGGGAGAATAACGCCTGAAATCGACTTTCGTAAGCACACACACACACACACACACAAACTAATGAAGAATATGTAGTCTTCTATCTCAAGGGAGGGGCTGTAGAAGAGTGTGTAAATAGTATTGCAGATCGGAAACTGATGGTCCCGACCTGCATTGATAGTCAACATTGGCTTCCGCAGGTGGCTGTGGACGTAATGGAAGAAAGTGAGTTTTTCAAGATTATGGATTCCTTTTCTAAAGAGAAATATAAATTTCCTTTTTGGGTCCCCAGTCTGTTGCTGCGGCATTGCCTGCAGGCGGCAAGGGAATTGATTAGGACGCTTGGTAAGAGGCTTAGCGCCTCAATTTACGTTATTATTAGAGGTTTATAACTCAGTTTGCTTTTCATTTGTTAATAAAAAAGAAAGAAAGAAAAAAGGAAAAGAAAAACAGTGTTTTCGAGGGGTAATCGATCGGCGGATGTCGTTGCCCCTCTCATCTATATCATTTTGTATATCATTTCATCTCTTTTTGTATTGTTGTCCAGCCGGCATTGCTACTGCAATACTTTGTAATGCCCGAGTGGCAAATTTCATGAAATAAAGTACAGTAGAATTTTACTTCTTAGTTTCCTTTAGAGCTGACGAATTAGGCAAACACTACTGTAGAAATCTTGTTCTGTACTTTTCCATTTGTAATAACTTCAGAATATTAACATGCATGCGCCCGCATTTTTCGTTGTAATATATATATATATATATATATATATATATATATATATATATATGTATATATATATATATATATATATATATATATATATATATATATATATATATATATATATATATATATATATATATATATATATATATATATATATATATATGTATATATAAATACAAATATGTATACATATATATTGGATGATTTATTATCCGTTTGATAGACACAAGCACGCATCAGCAAATAATTTGCTGATTTCTATGAACGAAAGTCGCAATTCTTGTTTAAATTTATTGATCCGGAGGAAACCCTGACTGAAGACATACAACCAGATCAAAACACCGTGGTGTCTTAAATCCCCCTCACCTAAAGGAATCGAGTGTATTGTTAAATAAAATCGTTTGAAAGGAGAATTTGCATCTCCGAAAACAAAAGGTAGCAACTATACTATATTCCCGCTCAAATATTTGAGAACGTATTTAGAACGAATACGTACGTCATTGCTTTGATTCTCACTTTTCTCCGTGCATATAATGAATTAATATATATCTATATATATATTGAAACATCGATGTATGTCGCTCTGTAAAGAGACTTGATTTGAGTTTCTTCGCTTATCCATGACTAGCTTTCAGGTGCTTTTAACACCAGGCGCATTGGGAATGTATTCTCATACTCCAAAAGCGCAGTCCACCAACGAACTAACAACACACACACCTTGTGTACGTGTGTTCGATTTCCTTTATATACCTCAAGCTACTTCTGATTAATACTTAAATTTTTTCCATGGCATGAAACGTTGGAATATGTCAGCAGATGATTTTTTAAGTCATTTAGCATATAGTCATAGTCGGCGATATAGGACTTGTTCGGTACGTGGCATTGAAAAGTCAGATGAACATGGGCGCTTCATCTGAACACAGATGAAGTCCGGATGAACGAAGAAAATATCTTCATACAAAAGTACAAACCAAGATTTAACAAACTTTAACAGAGTACATACACAAATAACTATTCACACACAAAACTCATTCTGCCACTTATCATGAGGAACCTACACAGATAACAATTTAAACTTTAGCCACTGGACAACATACAAACTACATCTGTCCACTCTTCCGCCAAACAGATTAAATTTGGTGTGCCTCGATTATAACTAAACATATTTACTCAACTGAGTCGGCCTTCTTCTTAGGTGCAAAATATAGTCATGTGGTACTAACGCACGAACATAGCGGGTAGCATACAAAAGGTATAAACTTAATCATGTGTTCATTCTCTAAAAACACTTGACAGAAAACATTCAGAGCATTGATTTTTTGGACATGTTCAGTCATCGGTGTTAGCCTTAACTTACGACGCCAAACATTGTCGCTTGATACTAACACATGGACGTAGTGGGGAACCTCCAAAAAATGTTTAAAACCACTCATGTGACTGACTCTCCTCTACCAATCAAATCCTATTCAAAACATATACTAATTTAAGCCATGAAATCCTTATAAAAATAGGGAAAGCTTCAAACACTAGTCAGAAGCAAGACAACTGCAACATAAATTTTGTCTTTCTATTTGAACTTTTTGAAAATCAGTGTAAACTCTAAAACCGGTTAAAGTTTTAAATATGTTAATAAAAAATATTTTAACTATTCTCAGTGCACTTTCAGCTTCTATATTTCCTATATATATATATATATATATATATATATATATATATATATATATATATATATATATATATATATATATATATATATATATATATATATATTATATATATATATATATATATATATATATATATATATATATATATATATAGAGAGAGAGAGAGAGAGAGAGAGAGGCGACAACCATCGAAAGACAAAATTTCAAAGAACCTATTCAGAAAGCACATTTTAATATCCGATTTAAACTATTCCATTTAAACGATCGCAAAGTTAGATAACCTAAATTTATCGTGAAATATATTTAAAAAATGAATATATATAAGTTATTGATATTGATTATTACATTGTTACAAACCAATATTTTATTTCTCTCAACGACTGTGTTGTTGAACTCAGTTACTTCACTGCTCATTTTCTATTCTCATATCAAGGCATTTTCCTCCATATCTCATTAGCTGTTGAATCTTTTAGTCTAACATTAATTTTTGGTTCTTCCTCCCGTAAATCTTTAGTTTTGAGACTACGTTAAATTTTTCACTCATATTTGAAAAATATTCAAGTTGAATTGCTGCTGCTACTGTTATTGTTACTACAGCTGCAAATGTTGTTCTTACAGCTGCCGCTTACTTCAAATCCACCCGATGGAGCTGAACAATTATTAAGTGCATTTATAAACCACCCGTCATTTTTCTACACGTAAAATAATTAGTGCTGCATTATCTAATAATACAATAAAGTTTAATTTGATATAGATGTTGCTCCTATTTTAGTAGATTAAATGAACGCATAAATGAAACTTTAATATAGGTTTTGAATTAAAGAGGCAGAAGTATCTATTTTCATGTTGCTCTTAGTATAAGGTGAATAGATATACGGATATAGACATTTTTGTTTTTCGATCTCAGAAATAAATCTCTGTAGTAATATACCTCTGTTGAAGACTAAACTATTGATTAATAGAGAGTGGGGACCTTTCGCTCATTATAGCTCATAAGGATGGCCTTCTTCAAGTACTCAAGATATGTATAGCAAAATATATTTTGTTTACTACGTTGTGCTACTTAACTTTAATTTTCTATAGGAGTTTTAAAGTATTCCATAAAAGTGTAAGTTTGTATGTTTTTTTCATTTCTGCATTATCGATAGTTAGATTTTCAAAATAAATTTAGTTACATATTTGTGTATATTTAAACTATTTCGTATAATGTAATCATACGAAATTTTCTTCAATGTCGACTTCTTATGTAAAATTACTTGCACTTGCTTTAAGCAATTTTAGGGGTATGGAAACCGTTCTCATACAGTATCCAGTCATTGACTTAGTTTATGGTATCATAGCTGAGCTTCACTCACCACAAATAACTTATGGACATTACGTTTTCTTGCCGTTGAATTCAAGAAATTATGTAGCAGTTATCCACTTAAAGACAAGTATACTTGACTGGAAATAGTAGACAATTATTATCTCATCTACTTTGAAGGAGAAGCGGAAATTTAATATTCTTAGCTTGTTCGATATCCGCAACGATGCTGTGTATGTCCCTTTTTTAATCAATATCGAAGTGAAAACCGTTGGTGGAAATCTCGCGAGAGTATATATGAGACAAATCACATGTTGGGATAGTGTTTCAAGTTTAAATAACCATGATTGTGTGGGATTTATCTACCAGAGCGACAATGATTTGAAGACTGGCGATTGTAGTAATCTGGAAACTAATGATTGCTTCATAGTTATCGGAATGTGCACGGCTGGCAAATGTATTTTTAAATGAAGCTGAATTAATGGCGTCATTAGCAGATTATCACAAGTATCTGTATAAATCAGCTGCCAGTTGAACAAGACGGATCATCATCATTATCATCATCATCATCATCATCATCATCATCATCATCATCATCATCATCATCATCATCATCATCATCATCAGTAGTAGTAGTAGTAGTAGTAGTAGTAGTAGTAGTAGTAGAAGTAGTAGTAGTAGTAGTAGTAGTAGTGGTAGTAGAATCGTTGTTGGTGATGTCCGTTTTCTTCATCACTACTCACTTCCTCATCATCATCACCAACATGAATATCATTGTCGTCATCCTTGTTTTCTTCTTCTTCTTCTTCTTCTTCTTCTTATTATTATTATTATTATTATTATTATTATTATTATTATTATTATTATTATTATTACTATTATTATTATTATTATTATTATTATTATTATTGTTATTATCATTATTACTACTACTACTTCTACTACTACTACTACTACTACTACTACTACTACTATCATTATTATTATTATTATTATTATTATTATTATTATTATTATTATTATTATTTTTATCATCTATATATTTTTAAAATAACCATTTATATGAAAATTGAATCAAGATTATACAACCCTGTCTGATGCAGTCAGTCGGCTATAAATGAATGTATTTCTACCACGACTTTCCTTTGTTTACTCAATGAATCAAATATCCATTATCCCAGTTAATGCACTTAGACATAATTTCGATGTTATCAAGAAAGTCCTGCAAACATATTCTTCAACCGTCTGCAGTCAATTCACTATAGGCTCTTTTTCTGACGTATCAAATTAAGGTTACAAACAACATGGAAATTCTCAAAAGATATAAGCTTGGTGTTTATACTAACGTCATATATTTGTAGCATGCCACAAGGGCGAATTTCGATAAAAGTTTGTGAAGTGGTTTATGGCAAAAAGTTGAGAAATCTTTACGCATTTGTGTTTCCGTGATGTCCAAAATTGAGAGGTTGTCATTGTCCCATTGACAAATGCTTTTCAAGTTCCTA
Source organism: Octopus bimaculoides (assembly GCF_046866305.1). Taxonomy (NCBI): domain Eukaryota; kingdom Metazoa; phylum Mollusca; class Cephalopoda; order Octopoda; family Octopodidae; genus Octopus; species Octopus bimaculoides. The sequence continues at coordinate 30,413,637 of NC_142931.1, forward strand.
AATTCCTGTATCTTCAAGTGGTGCATTAATGACGTAAAATGTATCGCTTCGTGTGGTTGTCACATGACTGCAGGAAATTCATACAGATGATACAGAGATATAATTTCCTTAGAGGTGAGTGTTGTCCGAAATATTAGCTAATAGCTAGCAGGTCGCTGTTACACATAAAAATACACACCACCTATTTCTTTCTTTCCTTCTTTCTTTCTTTCTTTCTTTTTTTCTTACTTTTTTCTCTCTCTGTCTCTCTTTCTCTTTCATTCTCTCCCTTTCTTTCTCGCTCTCTCTTTCTCTCGCTCTCCTTCTTTCTCATCTTCCCCTCTCTTTATTTCTCTTTCTTTCTCTCTCTCTTTCTCCCTCTTTCTTTCTCTCTCTCTTTCTCCCTCTTTCTTTCTCTCTCTCTTCTTCATCTCAGTCTGTGTATGTGTGTGTGTGCGCACGTATGTTTATGTATGCAAGCATTTGTGTGCGTATATATGAGTGTGTGTTTGTGCACTCCATTTCAAAAATTATGGGAATGGAATGCCTTACGTTTCTGTTCTGAAAAATCACCGGAAAAATTTAGAATAATATAAAATAGGAAGTGTTAGGAAAAGTAGTAAACTTTGGCACTAGATGTTATACAATAGCGGGCACTGTCACATTATCTACTGCTATGATCCATTTTACATTTTGCCTGTTCAGCGTTCGTCTGCATCAATATCAGCTTTCTGTATGCAACAGAAGGCAAAACTCACAAAATATGTATGCTAGATTAAAGTGCATCGTTAGGCACAAATGAAATCTCCAACATAACATTGTAGTAATTCAGTTAAGACCAGGCTTGATCCATATAACTAACAGTGCCCCAGCATGATCACAATCTCAATACGTAAAACATTGCGATATATTAACTTATTGCCCGAATAACAGCAATCACATATTGTTTTGGCGTGTTTATAATTCGACTAAATTGTTCTCTATGTAATCCTAGATAGATTTTAATTAGCTGTTTGTATTCGGATCTTCGTTTAGAAGGCATCTTTATAGATCCATTTATACTGAACATTAACTCTTGTTGGAAATAGAAATCTAGTGGTTAGATATGCGATATGTCTACAAAGCATTATATCAAATTCATAAGAGGGTACAATCATCAAAAGATAGTTGCAAATATATCATTCTAAGTAAGTTTCGCTACACATATTGTCAAGAATCTTTCTCAATGTTACAGAATTTCATGTCTTTCACACGAAACATATGAATCATAAAACATCGATCTCACTGTCATTTAAGAAGGAAATAACATGCTTAAGTAGCTTGTTTCGAATTTCAATACTTGAAATATGGTTGGGGAAAAACATCATGAGAGACAGTAGTAGTTTCTGAAAACTATAATAACAGCATATAAAAACAGCCTCCAAGAATGAAGGCATATTTAATAACTAAGAGATATTTAACGATCAATGACAATATTTGATCAGCTTTCTCTGCATGAAATACACTTATGATTTGTGAACGTGTGTTGATGCAATATTCATGGGCAGCTTTTAGCAATATTAAATACTGCAAGCATTTCAGTGTGCGGCTGTGGTCGGAATAGTGTTCCTCAATCGAATTAAGAGTGTACACGTACATATGGGCATGTATATATATACACACAAATGCATATATAGTTCTGTGTGTGAGTTAATGTGTATGTGCGCATATATATTGTTACGTATATGATGTAAAATGATCATACGAACAATCTAGACTGACATTATGTGGCCTCTCGACCTGCTAGGGATAGCAAATAAATCTGTCTCCTATCAATCATGATTTTTTTAAAAATGACCAGGTAAGACATCATAGTCTTACATAAGTTAATGCAGAGTGAAACTAGGATAGACACCACTATGACGTCTTCGATCACGTATGGAAATCCGTAACTATGTAGACGTAGGCTTGCATACATGTATAATACGTTTTGGCATACACTTCTGCATGTGTGCGTATCTAGTGAGTGTATGTATATATGTATGAATATATGTACGCGGAGAACAGACTTACTTTTTAAAAATTTTTCATATTTTTACGAGTTTCAATTTATGAATTCGATTGTTTTAAAGCTTTTATATATATAATGCATTAAGCAATTTATATTAACAGTTATTTTATTATCGGGAGAATAAGAATGAATCTTCTTTGACGAGACGACAATCCTCCGAAATATGTCTGTTAAGTATTCCCAGCTATTTTGTCTGTTTACTAAAAATAAACATGGGAAGTTTCCACATCATTATCAATAAGCAAAACAAAGGCTTTCACATATACACCTTTGGATTTATTATCATTAACATGTTTTAGATATCCTTCTACGTAAGTTTAAACTGTGTATATGAATATGTTCTATTTGTTTACAAAACTGACTACCGTTATTATGCGTGAATCAGGAAAGCCATTTGTTATCCTAAGTTACTGTTTTATAAAACGATTTAGATATATATATACTTTTCAAGACAGCCACCAAATAGGTTGCATTTTCTATTTTCATATCGTCTGCAAACCCTAGAAGGAATTCTTCAATGTTTATAACTCGATATTTATTTACTGTAATTATTTATTTTAATTATTTACTGATATTTATTGTAATCGTCATTTCTATAGTGATTCGTGTACTGGAAACAAGGTTACTAGCTTTGTGTGTCATCCTTCCTCATTTCTCAGCGCACAACTGGAATAGGCCATAATAGATTTCAACCCAGAATTTAAAAGTAGAGTTCGAAGGAGGTGGGGTCAATATGTAAATTTAGATAAGTCCCATTCCCTGTACGTTCAGTCAGAAATAGCTGAAGCCGGGACTCCTGTAAGGCCGGGATTCCTGTAAGGGTGAGACTCCGGTAAGGCCAGGACTACTGCATTGCTGGGTCGCTACGCACTATAGTAGTGACTGAGTCACTTCATTAACAAATAGTTTCACTCTTTCAGTAACAAAGCAATGAGGATGCTGATGTATCTATGATGACGTCGGTCAGAACTTAAATGATACTTGTCTCTACACTATTTTGACATGTTACTAAGGCAAAGAATGCAATAAGAGGTATCTTAAATCTCCGTACACTATTATCAATCAAACGGATGTGACAGGTAAAATGAGAGATAGCTATCTACACATAAATATCCAGAGACTCAGTGCGATACTTGGAGAGGCAAAAGTCACGTCACATATTCAGAAAAGTAACTCTGTACTCTACCCAGAAAGTCCGTCATATTCATAGGGTTGGCACTATCATGAGTCGACATACCACAAGAGTACTAATTGGTTGAAATCTGCTGAATAATAAGATCATC